>NC_065509.1:10270326-10336928 GCF_006386435.1 Epinephelus moara | reverse complement strand
TGAAATTGTATCCGCCCATCTAAACACAAAATCAGGGAGAAAGTCATCAGTCTTTAGTTAAGCAAAGCGTCTAAAGACTGACTTGTGAGTCTAGTTTGTAAGTAATTTCTGATGATAACTGTAACAACCTACCAACCTAGCTGAATGGCGCTGTCCAGGATTTGGCAGTTTCAGTGACTCAAATGATTGTACAGTTCCTGATATACAGCTGGAAACAAATGCAGGCAGCTAGAAAACATCAACCTGACTAGCTCAATATGCATGTGATGGCTGCATACTATACATCACATTATGCTAACTTAGGACATCGTAATGGCGCAGAAAAGACTGAGTCCAACGTTGCATTTCCACCAGATTTGGCGATGGGGGGCATCTCGAAACTTTCAATTGATCCAATCCAATGGAGAGCAGGGGAGGCAGTTGCGCAGTGCATGATGGGGGAGTTGAGGCTAGTGTAGAAGAGGGGGTGCGATGTATTCTTGGGTCTGTATTTGCATAAAGTAGACTTGATTGAACTTTATGCAAATTAGTCTGCCAGCCCGATGTGACTGTCAAACTGAGCGATGAGGTTCTAAAAAGAAACGATATAGCAGTGGCATTGCTAATTTCTTGACTCAAATGTTTTAAGAAATATATTTTAAAATTTTAAACTGTTTTAGATTGTTGTCTAGATGGACATATAATATTAATATACATAATATCAGAAGGTTTTTGAGCAGGCAGCCATGTTGTTTCCTGTTTGAAATGGCAGGCGGAAAACAGGGGACCACCCAACTAGCAGCATGTTAATCCAATCAGATGCATTTATCTTAAGTAAGTTAGCTAGGCATGCTCATATTAGACACTTATGTTAGAGTAGATAAACTCATTTAATCCATTCATTACAATTCTGCTATTTTTTAGAAAGGCAATAAAAAAGAAACCACCCTCCAAACTCTTTCTATACCTAGGATGTCTCTTACTACAGTTCCATGCAGACCACGTCAACATGTGTAGAAAACCAAAGCTTGACAAACCTGTCACTATAGTCATGGTTGCTAAGCTGTGATTGGACAATCACTGTTTAAGGGAGGAGTATAGTGAACAGTCAATTACAATGACAGCTGACCATTTCATTTACCTCCAGCCCCCTGCTATTAACTGTCCTGTGGTCTGGGGGGAGGATTATTTTAAAGCCAGTGTCTTGTGAAGTGAACTCAGTGTTAGCTTCTGATACTTGAGTATTCACAGCTTGAACCTCAGAGGAAATTACCTTAGACTGGGACAGGGCCAGAGAAAATGAGTGCGAACTGAGACAAATCTGGACAAGCTTTGGAATTATACATGAACGTTGACACTCGTGAAATTCCATGTTCCAATATAGAAGGTCTTGTGTCTGCAGCCAGCATTATATCTTAAAACTGTATTTAAACTATAATCACAGTCAGGGCGCCCAGTAGCTCACAAAGTAGAGCAAGGCATCTGATGTACAAAGGCTATGTCCTTGCTGCAGCGGCTGTAGGGTCAATTCGATCTTGTGGCCCTTTGCTGTCATCCCCTCTCGCTCCCTCTTTCACACTTAGACTGTCCTATCTAATAAAGGCAAAAAGCCATAATAATAATCTGAAACTAAACTAAAGACAAATAATTGTTACAGTACAGTACCATATGCCAGATATGAAAATGTGTATTTATTGTGTATGATGCAACAGGTGATGCTGTATGAGCTCTTTTAAAGATTGGTTTCCAAGTCTGTTCTACAAAAAATATAAACACCATGTAACTTTTAGCATGTAAGGCGTATCTAATAAAAACCTAGCAAAAGGATTATATTTTCAATTTGCATGATAAAGTGGCTGAACTGAAAATGAATGAAAACCCTGCACAGTTTAAATTGCCTTGCTCACACAAATCCATTTTTTTGGTATAATGGTAAAGCAGCCTGTGGAGAAAGCAGCACAGAAAATGTGCACAGAGAACACTGAGCAAAAGTGTTGGATTATTTTTGAACTGAGAGATTTACAGGTTATCAAAAATGAATGAATGAATAAATAAAATAGGAAAAATATATAAATTAAAATGGCAATGAAAAGAGCAAAAGGCTGACATGACTAAAAAAAGAATAAAGCAAGATAAATATTCTTGTTCTCCCCTAGCTGAGTTCAGCATGGCATAGGTTAGCTGTGTTATGTGATGGTTTAGTTTGAATTTAAAGTGACTGGCCAAACCAAACCAGTAGACAGCAGGATTTTGGAAATAATGAGCACATCCTGCGCAGAATCAGCACTATTGTCAGAAAAGGGCCACAGAATTTTGTTATTCCTCCTCTTTACAGTGTGTGCCAGTTTGGCTTCAGCTTTTACTGTAGGCAGTCCGGACTGCCTACAGAATCGAAAACACACAGGGGTTGAACCACATGGGAGTTGCCACAGTCCAACCGTGGCAAGCAACTCACCATGAAAAAGAACCATATCTGTCACTTGAGGCTTTTATCCAAGTGCTTGCATGCAAAGAATTGTGACACACATACTTTTGGCATGAGTGGTTGCTGTGGGAATTTAACTCCTAACCCTCCAAATATTGATGTTTTTCTCTACCCATTTAGCAGAGGAAAGGGATGGGAAAAACAAAAGCTGTGAAATCTAAATACAGTATTGTAATTATTATTATGACCAAAATTATAGACTGAATCATGATCATGAGATAAAAAATGTCAAAGGTTCCTGAAGAAACTCATGTTTTTTTTCTCTCCTCTGTGTGTCAGTGGTTTTGAGTGTGTGCATCACTCTCATGTCTACCAGGGCAGAGCATTAGAGGTCACTGTCAAAAGCAGTGACTTGCTAAAATCCTCGATTAAAAACACATCACTTCCGCTCTTCCTTTTCTCACCTTTTCTCCAATAACTCTCAGTACCCAACCGCTACCCTTTTTGGACCTCTTTTATTTCTCCTGTTACCTCCCTCCACCTCTCTCCAAACTATAACTCTGATGCAGTCTTGATGTCTGCTATTAAACACCCTCCTTCCATCCCACTAAGTTACATCTGAGTATTGAATAATGATTTCTTCTGCTCATCTTTGACACATGGGTGAGATCTCTCGATGTCATGCTCATTGAATATTAATGAGATTAATGAAAATCACACTTTTTCAAAGTGACCAACAGCCTCTGCTCCCCACACTCTGGTCTTCCCATTAATCACATCCTCCTCAACCTCATTGTTGATTTTGACATCATCAACTTTGTGATTCTTCCCTCCTGCTTTGAAACCTACCACAATATCACTGGTACGACCCTCCCATGGCTAAAGTCATATATCACTGAAAGACAACAGTTTAATTGCACCCTAGTACTACACCTACATCCTGAGGTGTACCCCAGGGTTCAGTGCTTGGTCCTCTCCTGTTCATCTTCACCACACTGCCATTTGGTTATGTTATCCATGTCATGGTCTGCACCTCCACTGCTATGCAGATGATGTCCAGCTCTACATATCCACTAAATAGATAACTTACTTCTCCCTTCCATTGCCTCAATAAATCATGGATGCAAGCCAACTCTCTAAAACTAAACTCTGACCAATCAGATATGACCATCATTGGTCCCAAAGGTTGCACCAAGACAATGCACACTTTCCCCTTTACCATTAACAGCTTCACTCTGTCTCGACTCCTCACATCTGCAAACTTGAATTAATCTTGACAATGTTCTCTCCTTTTCCCAATCACACATCCAGACTTCAATACCACATTAGTATTCTTTATGGTGCATCCTTCATAGTTCTTAAAGGGCAATGCTACAGTCCTTAATATGACCATATTCATGTTTTCATGCAAAAAAGTACCTTAAAAAGGGAGGTTTTCCTTCTCCATCAATACTTTTTACAGTGATACCACTTCTGAAACAAACTTTTGGTGACTAAAACACTTGATGGAAAAATAACAATGACAATTTTAGATAATTGAGATAAGTGTAGACAGTAGCAACTAATAATCTACACTGATACAGATACAAGCTCTGGTTGGAAAAAACAGCGAAGCTTTGACAACAGTTTGATTGGAAAGCTGATGTGAATTTCAAGCAGGTAAAGAAGTCTCTCCACACCACAAGACATATGGGCATGTGCTGCCTTATGAAGAAAGCACTGGCCCAAATGGAAATATTGTAATTACGAATTCATTGCACATGAACGAACCATGAACTATCATAGCTGAGTTGCAGACATGTTGAGTGGCTGGACAGCACTGAAGCTGTGCCAACAACAGCAGTGAAACTGATGATACTGCTCATCTATATTTTGTGACTATATCTTCCAAAGTCAGACGCAGGTTTTCAAAAGGAGAGCACTTAAAAAAATCTAAAAGTGATCATGTACACTTAAGTATCACCATCTGGTGCACCATACCAGATTACAGCCTTAAACTAATTCACATCTGTAGTCCCTTGGCAGGTCAAAACAAAGAAATAACACAGTAACAAACAGAGTAAAAAACATGGGACTAAGAGTGAAGAAAAAGTCCAAAACTTCCTGTCCGTTACACATATTCACGGGTGGCCATTCTCTCTGGGAGATGTAGTAATAATGAGGTAAGAGTGTCAACAGTTCTCTCACATACTGCAGTGTAACAAGAATTGGTAATTACGGGTGCTTGCATTATCATGGAGGCCATGAGACGGTATTAGATCTTATGCAAACAGACAGGGACACACACAGTCAAATGGCTGGTGCTGCAGCGGGATGGGAGGTGGGAGCTAAACGTGGACAGATTAATGTGCATCACAGCAGGAGTCTGTCTGCTGTGGTACGATTGTTGAATTAGGCATTGCGATGTGATTGGAACAGAGGTGGCCAGAGGACTGGACTGAAAGATGGAGAACTCATCAGGCAAAGGTTAATTTAATACCACGGGGCATGATTAGTTTCAAGTTTAAACACTCATGCACACTCTGTTACACTATTTTCCCGGGAGTGAACATTTTCAGAGGCCACTGAATGGCTTAGTGGTTACAGAGACCATTCCTCTGATGGAGAACCTGGGTTCAAGCCCCAGCAGGTCAACGAGCAGCCCTCATGCTGAAATGTCCCCAGAGCAAGAAACTAAAGTCCTCCCAGCTGCTGTCCAGGCTGACCCTGACCTCTGACCCCACTGTGGAGGGAGCCAGGGAAGAAGCAAAAGGATTTCCCTTTTAGGGGTGGAACAAACATTCACATTATTATCGGTGGGCTGAGCTGATGACATAAAATATGATGGCTTTTTGGGTAGAAGAGACCATTTTGTATAGATTTTACTTTAAAAACATTATGATAATGATAATGGCTCTAACTACTCCCAGGTCAGGGTGGGGGTGTTGGTGCTGATGGTAAGTAAACAGAATTGCAATTCTGTCATTTCCATGTTATTATGCTATTTCTTTTTACAGCATGCTGTAAAAGAAGTGAATGTAGAGTAGTATTGCTTGAAAGTGCGCAGGTTGAAGAATAACATGGAAAGAGAAAAAGCACTTAACCCACAGAGTAGTCATTGTAGATGTTGCACGAATCCATGCCTGACTCTTTTTAAACCGCCACTGGCAGGGTGTAAGTACTTTCAGGGAAAACCAAACAGGCTTTTCCCTACTGTACCATGTAGTCACTATGTCCTTTTAAAAGAAACACAGCTGCAGGTTATACTTTATAGGACATGAGGAGGAAAAGAGGCTGTTTAAAATGATAATTTAATCACAGTTTAAACATTTTATCTACTACTACACTTTAATCCTAGAAACATGTTAATTTACAGAGCCCAGGAGGTGACGTTTAGTAAATTATTGATGAATCAACCCTAGATTAGTATCTCATACTCTTGAATAACTTTCTTTCCTCGAATGAGTAACTCTTGCACTTAAATTTAGTGCAGTATAACACTGTAAACATTAAAGGGATAAGTTCAGTATAGACTAAAAATAGGCTCAACCAGGCAACAGCCACTAGTGGTCAGAGGATCATACAGGCTGAAAACAAAATCCCAGGCTAATCATATGTAGCTGAAAGAGTGAACCAAGTCCAGCAGTGACACTACAATTCAAATCTCTTTATTGTTAACATTTAGTCTGAGTTTACAGCCTGAATTCCTGGTTGATTGGTTCGCAGAGTATACCCCTGCAGTCTAAATAGGCCCCCGCCCCCGCCTGTCAATGGTTTATATGGTCTATGGAGAAATGCTTTTTGGGCAGCAGGGGATTTTTTTCACTGCAATACCTCAAGCGGCCACTGGGGAAAAATGGCTGCAAGGATGCTGTCATGTTGCAAAATCTTAGCAATTACTTTGGTGAGTACAATGTTATCATGCTATTCATTGAATCAAATAACAAATACAAGTGATGGAGAGAGCTACAAAAACAAAAAAAACAAGGTCGCAATAAACTATAGTTGTCCTTTAATGCCTGTAATACCACCATGTAGAGTAGATAACGTACGCCCACATGATACAGTGCTGCTTGCTGATTTTGCATCACGAGTGGATATGTCGGTACATGAATTAAATATTTAAGTCAATGATTCTGCAGCACTGCAGCATACTGGTATTAACAGGGGGAGCTCTAAAGTCGGCCCAGATTCATTTGCTCTAATCCTGCATACCTCATCCCATCTCTACCCCCTTCACAGAGCACTCACACAGCCCTGTGGAGCCAAAGTTATTACAGCAACGACCACCAAATGGTGTTTGCTGCATGTTTGTTTAAGGTTGTTGTCGTACTAAATTCTTAGCTGTCTGTGTCCCAGGAAAGCTTTCATTTGCCTCCTGTGATGTATTAGTTGGTGTCCTGTGACCTCCACTAAGACTTCAAACATTTTCAACCTTTATAAAGTCCTTCTCTCAGCTGAAAAAGAGTGATAGTTGGAAAAGTGAAAAAAGAGTAGAATCATATCAGCCCACCCTGAGACACTAACTAAGCTCATACTGTGCTCTCCGTGGCTTTGATTTTCTTTTTTTCTAAAAAAAAAACAAAAAAAAAAAAAAGACAGCAACTGAAACCGGAAACTATTCCCAATGCCTCTGTCCATTGAAGAAAGCAAACTAGAGAAGCACCATCATTACCCACCTCCAAACAGAACAAGCTGTTGCTCTACAGACATGCAGCCCCCCCCCCCCCAAAAAAACCCAGATAATTCATTTTAGCAATATATAATGATCAAAATATGTTGTAATTGCAGGTGAATTGTCCCTTTAATCTATTGTTTTATACATTTGGAGGTAAATAGACAGTTGATAAACCAGTATTTCGCTGGTTTAAAGGTCCGGTGTGTAGGGACATCTATTAGCAGAGATGGAATATCATAATCATAACTATGTTTTCATTAGTTTATAATGACCTGAAATTAAGAATCATTGTGTTTTTGTTACCATAGAATAAGTCATTTATATCTACACACAGAGTGGGTCCTTTTCCACGGCGTCCGCCATGTTGTTTCTACAGTAGCCCAGAATGAACAAACCAAACACTGGCTCTACACAGGGCCATTCACGTTTTCACATCATGTGGTTTTGCGTCAGCCACTATACTTCTCCTACACACTTGGCATATGGGAGAAGTTTCAGTTATACAATCTCACCACTAGATGCCGCTTAAGTCTACACACCAGACCTTTAAGTTAAGGTGTATCTGTTATTGATTCCTTTGAAAAGTAATGTTCCCAAGCACGACACTCTGCATGTGTATGTGAGAGAGAGTGTAAGACAGTGAGTGTTCTGATGGTTTCCATGGTGATCTGGCAGATTGTTCTAATGATGTCTGACGCCCCGCAGACAATCAGCGTTTTCCCAATAGAGCCCACTGTAATTGGTCCCAATAGGGGAGAAAATGAATTCAATTTAACTTTATTATTAGTATTCATAATTTTTTTGGAAAGTTGAGAGAAAATCTGTCAGAGAGCCCTCAACGAGTCATAAATCATAAGAGAGCAAATTAGATACTGACAGTGTGAGGAGTGCAGCTGGAGTCGAGTCTTTTCAGAAATTAATTAACAATAGAAACCTGTGAAGTTGAGGCGCTATAATTGATACTCTAGTGTCAAACCATGTGTTACAATATTATGTACAATTATGTTTATTTAGTATTTACTCAACTTTGGATCATTTTCAATTTACATCTACTCTGGTTTCTTTACTTTGTCTCCTCTACCTCAGAAAATGATGAGCGACACATATGTGATTCGAAGTGCATTCATGTTTAGTCAGACACTAATGTATTTACCTGACTTCACTTTCTTTAATGTGTCCCGCCAGTTCTTCAACAAACTTTTCTCCTTTCATCCAGTAGATAATAGGTCGTCTGTTTTCTCCACTGTAACCGAAAAACGCCTTGCAGTCCAGACTGAGAGGCATACCTGCAACGCAAGATACAACACTGTTACAATACAGATAAGCCCACCCTGAGCAAAAAGAAGAAGGTTAATGAGGAAAGCTGGAGAATTACGGTAAAATTAAATTCTTGTGGCTGTTCAGACAGCCTGGCCTCTTAGGGGCCGTACATGACGCTTGATTTGCGCCCTAAAATCCATTGTTTTCAGTGTAGACACATGGCAGGTGCGCTCAAACTCCAGAGCGACGCCATTGAGGTGTGCATGCGTTTCTGGGAGCCTTTTTATCAGGGCACGACGGTTGCGCCCTGAGATAAACCAAGTTCAATTTTTGGAAAGCAGCTGTGCCCCTTAAGCCATCAAATACTGACACTTTTTCACGCCCCTCACTGTCTGATACCAATGCACAAGGCTTCCTTTCTATATTAGACGCATCATGCTTCCGACTAAAATCCACGTTAACCTATCTGCAGCAATATTTGACGTTCCAAGCAACTGACACACTATAAAAAGCGAGGAAATCCACAGAGGTCGGGCTGGATGGATGGGTCAAACAAACACAGGACTTTAGCCCAGGAGATTGCTGTTCATATTAATGTAAGGTTATGTGAGATACATAAGACACATACTTACCCAAAACATGATCTTAATCCTTCCAAGTAGTTTTGATGCCTAAACCTAATGGCAACTGTTTCTCATTAACCATATTACAACCATGGATGCATAAAGAGAACTGGATACAGTGTTGAGAGGGGGGTCATTTCCATTCATTGTGTAAAATTACCCAGATCTACCCAACTCCCAATTTAACTTTCTGCTAACTTGAATGGGGATAAAATTATTTATTGTGTGGCTTTTCTATACTATTCAACTAAATGGATCCTATCCCCATAGTGACACCAGTCATTTTGCAGGGGTTGGGATGCTCAAAAAAAAAAAAAAAGTATCAATGTAAACAGACGTCCAATGTAAACTTGGGAAAATTTAGTTTTGGGCCCCTTGTCATCATGTCATGAACCTTGAAGTTGTTGTTACACAGTTTGGCCGCTGTTACAAATTAGCTCCAAAGTCTGGTGACGTTGATACAACGTGTTTCACCCAGGAGACAGCTGTGCGTCTCATACAAAAGCTAAATGGTGCCTTTTGCATCGGTTTTAGAGGCCAAGGGAGCATGACAAAGCGTCTGTATTTGACAACCTGGGCCTGAGAACAGGTTGGCTCAGGGACTTGGAGGTGATAGAAGCTTGCTGCCCCCCTCAGTGATCAATGCAGAGAGCTCCTGTATGGGAGGTGTGCAGCAGGGTGCCTGCTTGGAGCGCCTTGAATTGGCGTCATCAAGCAATCCAGGTGGTAGTGCCCTGTTGTTTATCATGTAAGTCATATAATTTTATTAAAATTTCAATTTATGAAGCAAAACTGTAACACTGAAGTAGAAATCAAAGTATCATGTAAATGGCTAGTTCACACAAATTACACAGTGCCTTTAACAATGAAAGTCAAATTGCATTCACCTTTATTGCAATAGTGGTCATAGGAGAAATCATTGCACAAATCTCACAGAAAACCAAAATTATACTCCATGTATTATTATATTAAAAAAAGAAAGAAATGTCAACAGAGATGTCAAATTAACTGTTTGAGTAGAAAACTGCAGTTACACTGAGTTTTTAGGGTTGTTACAGTAGTTATATCACAGTTGCTATTTCTCTCTATTTGCCTTCAAAGCATAATGTGAGTCAATGTTGAATTACTCTTTAAACTACAAACCTAACAAAGAACCAAAGGAATTATGCACTGTACTTAATTAATCCCTATCACCAGAAGAGATATTGGAGGATTGTTCCAATGTTGAAACTTTTTACTTTTTACGACATCTGCACATAACAGTAACTGTGGTAGGGTTAAGGTTAGGGAAATATCACTGACAAAATAAAAAGGGTTTACATCAACTGCAGGTTCTTGACAGGGCACAAAAATCCAGTCTCATACATGAAAGTAAGATGAGCTATATGCTTAAAAAAAGGCTCAAATTTGTTTATTTTATAGGCAGTTTACGGTGTTGGAAGAGCTACATGCAACAGGTTCTATGATTCAGTACTTATACTGTAATATGTGAGCCTACAGCTCAGGAAGAAAGAATTGACAATAGTAAAAAGACACACACTTAGTAAGCACACATATGTATGCAGACAGTATCCACACTTGCTCTCACACACCCTCCTGCAAGACCTTGAAACCACCACTCTGTGATTACAGCTATCAATGGTGATGATGGAGTATTAATGAGCATTCTAATGAGCGCTACCTCGTTAGGCAGTCAATTAGCAGATAATTATGATAGACCTCAGTATTATCATAATGATAGCTCTATCAGCACAGTCTAGAACCAACACTGAATGCTAACGTTATGCGCATATCTGTGTGTTTGTTGTCAGACAAGCACTTGAACTGAATGTTAACACTGAACTAAATATTTACATTTGAGACATTTACTGTGGCAGACACTTTTATGTAGAGTGAAGAGGAAATGCAGGTGCTCCTGTGCGAGTTTTGTCCTTGTGCAAGTTAATCCCTGAAATTACAATTCTTCAAAAGAATTTCCAAATGTTTAGAGCAGCAAGAGGTAGAAACTTTCACAAACTGGTTATCGGTTGAATAAACATGAGGTTTTATCAATTGGTCATGGCAAAATGCAACTGTTTTCATATGGAAATGCTGGATGATTGCTTCATGTTTGGTTTCCCTTGCTTCACTTATTCTGATTGATGGGAAAAAGGGGGGAAGACAGAAGGCTTTGACGTTTGTCTGTCTCTCCAAATTATAATTTCTAACAAGCCAACAGATGAAGCGGTCTGCAAAGCTTCATAGATCCTGTGTGTTTGTGTTGATGGGCTCTCATGGTGTGTTTGCTTGCCTTTGTGCTGAGGCAGCCAGCATCCTGTACTACACACACACACTGCGGGAAAGAAACCCTGAATTAGAGTGAAATTAGTTTAGCTTGATTGTGTGTTTGTATCCGTGTGTGTGTATGTAGGTGTGTGTGCTCCGCAGTAATTGATTAGCACCCTGAGGGTGTGTTTGTGTTCTCAGCATGTTATAGTGATTAAAATCATCAACTTTGTTTGCACTTGTGTGGCATGAGCCTGTGTGTAGGTTGTGCTTCGTGTGAGTGTGTGTCAGTCTCCTTCAATCAGAATTACCAGCCCTGAAATCTGGTGTCATACAGCCGAGCTGATTCATCATTTCTATTTGTGGCTAAAGCAGCAGGGTGTTTATTAGACCTCAAAAGAAGGTTGGTGCTATGTCGTTGTCATTAATATCAAAGAAAGACTTTGTACAAATGATTGATGGGAGCTTTATCAAGTCGGTGCCTCAACACTTTGCAGTGCTGCTAAGTGTGATCACACCTAGATGTCATTTCCATTGGTGTGAAGCATATATGTAATAAACAAAAGTCACATGACTCGTGAGTCACAACCAATCTGAATCCAGTCTTTGTAAGTTTAGTTCAGCCCGACAGACTTTATGCTGCTTGTCTGACATTCATCACACGTATATGCACATAAAGAAGCAGCTGAGTGTGAGCATCAGTCCAGACTGTGGTTTGCCCTTGGTTCATCTTTTAATGCTGCTATCCGAGCAAGAGGAACTGCTGGTTATCAGACATCAACATCTGTTTCCTTCTGCCAACAAAACCTTGTGTTTCGAGGTCGTTTCCTGTCGCTGGTTCAGACCACATTCTCACAGCAAAAAAAACTCACTGCATTTTTTTTTTCTTGCTTTCACCAGACAAGGTTAACCAACTGAAAAGGAAACAAATCCTCCACAGTGAAAGTCAAACACAGTGCTTTCGTACAAAGTAATACCTCCATTGTGATGTTTCTAGTGTTCAACTCAAACAACAACCTCAGAGGCTGAAAGATAAAGCCACCGCATTGCAAAATACTGCAGTTCCTTTAATGGCCACTTGAGGCTGGCTCCAAGAGCAAGTCAATCGCCATAGACACACGTTACAATGTCCAACTTTACAGCATAAATAAACATGTTTACAGCCTGGTACAAAAACAGTTTTGGTCTCTATAGCTAATCTCAACATTCTTGATAACTGTACGAGGGGTGAACTTTCATATAATTCAGCTGGTTTAATTTTAGTAAGGCTTAAACTTATGCATTATTAAGGTGTGGGCACCTTGAGTGACAGGTGGGCACTGTATGTCGACAAGCCGCTACCACGGTGACAACATTACAGGCATTACATTACAGGCTAATGTAACCATGGTGTAACGCCAGATTCACAATGGCATAGCATAGCTGTTGCTATGCTGGTGTCTTTTCAGTTCATGAAAGGTTATTGTAACATTTTGGTTACCTAAAAAGACCCCTGTAGTCGGATGTTCAGTTTTTCTGGCAAGTGCATTTTGTTTTAACAATTTTAATCCTATTTTCACAAGCAAAAATAAGCATTACCATTAGTATTATCAAGACACAATGTTCATAATCTCAAACCATCATAAAACATTACAACACTTGTCTAATAAATATATTAACGTGTGTTAAAGCTGCATTTATATATTCTTAAAATTATAAATGGATTAAATTACTTTGTAACATGAAACGTGTCTCTGAAAGTGATAAGCTCATAGAGAAAAATAATTCAACTTTTTTTTTTTTTTTGCGTTTTAGGTCTCACAGCTCTCACCAACTTCATTTACAGCCACAGCAGGTAGATGTTCTCAGCAGAAAAGCACTGTTAAACCCGCTGTACCTGACCTGCTCAGCCCCAAACAGCAGACACATACAGTTAGAGACTAGCTGGTGAACATAGTAGCATTAAACTGCTAAAGAGACCGATACTTCCCTCAGGAGTTGGTGGAGACCAAAGCACAGCTCAAAGGAGAGAATATTGGACTTAGATTCATCATCTGCTGGATGTGTAAATAAGCCACTTTTCTGACATATTGTCACATTGTTTGACTGATTTTACATTATGCAGTGCTGTCAAAATGTGATTTACAACGTTGTAAATATCCCGCACTGTTCCTTTTTCAGCTATTGTGTAGCAATAAGTCTGTCTAATATTGCAATCATGTTGTAATCAATGAAAAATACCTGTCAGTTCCTTCAGAATCTCACAGTTTTGTATTTATTGGAGCCATTATTATAGAAAAAAACATTATTAAAACTGTGTCCACTTTAGCTTATTATTTTCTGATAAATTATGGTGATTTTTAAAGCAGCTGTACAAACTTTTTTTCAGAGAAGATACAATTAAAATGAGTGACAGTGAAACAAATTTTTAATTCGTTTTTTTTTTTTTTGTTATCACTTTAAAGAGTTTCCTTCAGATATTTTTACAAATATTGAACAAAAGCTTTGGAAAAACACATTGTTAATGAGCACTTGTTTATTTCCTGAATCAAAATGCATTCAGCGCCAAAAAAGATATGAGACACACTTGTTTATTACAAAATCTAAATGGTATACACTGTTTGGATAACATGTCAACTCATTTTCTGCCACATTACTATTAAAAATGAATTTTGTGTAAAGGTAAGAATTTCTCATTAATCAGAACAAAATCAGTCTCCATCCAACAATGCAGTTACTTGAGCATAACCTGTTACGGTTTACATAATTTTTTGCGATTGCAAAATCCCAAAATTGTGGAGAAAGTGATCTGTGGTGGTAGTGATGTTTCATATATATGAGCAGTGGGGGGAAGGGACAGAGGACAGTGGGACATTCATAGAAACACTGTCTGTCTTCTTTGCTTCTTCCTTTCCAACTATTGTAGCTACTTTTCACATCATTAGTCTGTTTCACTTGTCACTCGTTGGGTTTCCCTGTTCTCTCCTTGCTTCTCATCACTAAAATAGATTCTCTGTCTCTTCGTGTCTTCCTGTCTTCTCTCTGTCTTCTTTCTATCTTCTTTCCTCTTATTTCCCTCTGTGTCAGGATTTTTTCTCTTCACTATTATTCTCCCTCTATGTCTCCTCAGTCTTTCCTTCTCTCCTTTGCCCCCATCATTCTCTTTTTGGTCTCTTTCGTACTCTCCCTAGCTTCTACCCGCACAACCCTACACAAACCCTTAACCTGCAGTGTTAGAATATGGAAACACCTCTGTCTCTGTGAGATGTTGTTTGTGTGAGGATGTTTGTATATAAACAGTATGTGTTTGAAGGGATGAGTGAACCCAGGTCTTGGTACCCCCTTTGGGTACCAGGTAAAATAATCAAATTACCTTTGACACAGCAAGGGGTACAGAAAAATAAATTGTTTTCAAACACTAAACACGATGTGTGTGCGGACAGGAAATAAAGATGGTAAGGTGAAGGATTGTAGGAGAGAAGTAGGACAACCCTTAATGAGAGAAATGAATCACTGAAAACTGGTTTTACACACACACACACACACACACACACACACACACACACACTGAAAGAATCCTACATCAGTTGACTTGACAAGTATGTCTGACAAGAAAGGACTGAAGTTAATAGACTTTGACTGCGATATATTTTCATAACGCTGTCATCAATGATTCAGCCCCTTCATTAAACCTTGGCCTACTTATTACCAAGATTAACATTAAATAAAGGTTATGAATTGATTTGTCCCTTTTCCCTAGAAATCCAGTGGTGTCAGGGGAGCAGTGGAACCATTGTGATCTTGTATAGATATGGATCACAGGTGACAGATATTCGACCCAGTCACCCGAAGAAAATGCTGGCATTGTATGTTTCTGCAAACCAGGAATATGTTAAATTTAATAGTGTGTCACCTAGGCACCTCACAAGCTGCAGACCACTGTTTGAGACCAGCAAACAACAGACTAAAGGACTTTGCACACTGAGTCCATTTTTTTTTGGATGTTTTTTTTAAATCCATTATCCAAAAAAAATAAAATAAAATAATTACACACAGAAATCTTGCACACTGATTCAAATGCCTTTTATTGTTCTGTTTGTTGTGAAAATTCTCCACTTGAATGGGCAGGTAGTGTACAGTGGGATTATCAGAGCTACTCTGCTAAAAACAGCTGCCTGCTGCAGCAGGAAATGTTGGTTATGAGAGCTGTGAGAATGAACCAAAACAGTTAAGTTGTGGGCCTTAAAACCAGATCAAGGGGTTTAAAGACCCTTAAGTGCTTTGCTTAAGTTAAATGTTTTTCTAGGTACATTAAAAGTGACCCCTTTTAAATACAGATGGTAATGCAATCCATTTTAATACGAAATTATGTAGCATTGACCATAACCGAACTATATAAAAACTGGAGATCCACACACATGAAGAACATGTATTTCAAAGCATGTAATTAAGCTAAATAAGGCCTTTTCCTTTACCTGCCATGTGGACTCACATCAGCTCTGATCGTCAATAATCACACACTGCTCAGCACAATTTGTAATGTCACAACACCAGTAATCCTACCACTGGAACCAGGGCTGTCCATCTGGCATACTGGACACTTCCATGGAGCCTTTTGAGCCAAAACAAGTGGGTTTTTTTTTTGTTTGTTTCGTCTTGTTTTTTTTTTGTCATCTGACCAGCTCAAAAACAAGTAGATCAGCCCAGTTGTTAATTTTCTTAATTGGCACTGGGTGGGCTCAGTCACATCTTTCAACCCCTCATTCTTTGGGCTTGATGCCTTCATCAAACAGCACATCTGCACAAAAAATGGCAAAATAGATGAGACAAAATGCAAGGGAGGAACGGAAAAACTGCAGAACAAAAAAAGACTTTGACCCCCTCTTTTCAGACCCTTTTAGTGCTTTGCTGTTCAGAGTAAAGTCAGACAGGTACCAGTTCTGGTAGCAGCACAGCATTTCTCCATCTCCTCTTTCATTTTTTACTCACAAGCAGGAGTGAGTTATTATGGTGTCTGTCTTAAAATGATATAATTACCTCAAATTTTTAAACATAAATTAGCCAGATACCCTGAGAACAGTACAAGAGAAGAGAGAAAAAAAATGTAAATATTTGGTAGTTCCTTGTGTGAACAGTTTATTTAGGATGTTGTTTTTATTTGATTGTGTTTCATGTTTTTTTTCTCCTTTTTCCACATGTTTTGTACGGGCTATGTTGATGCAAGACCAGGATACTTATTTAAGATAATGTACCTTGTAATCCCATATGGTATGGGCCAAGACATGGCAAGACACAAAAATAGATAAATAATGAATGTACAGTACAGCCTGGTGTTACTTTAAGCATAAAAAAAATCTTATCAGTTCCACACAGAGCAGGTTTACAGTCTTTAAAACTGGGGGGAAGGGGTTACAGGTCATGGATTGGTACTGTAGGTATCAGCAAGAAGCTTCAGCGTTCAGGTATCATATTCAGCATTGAGGGAGACAAAGTCAGATTGGTGCATCCCTCCCTGATACCAGTGTACAAGCACTGTCTAATGTAGCACCATGCTAGTGGACACAGGTATATGTTCTCATCATCTAACAGTCAGACAGCCAACTTATAGAAAGTTGCTTGTAATGGGATGACTGCTCTGCCTTCTGTGTGCTGCTCTCTTCATGCCCATCTGTTGTTGCAGCAAAGAAACTAGCTCCTTTTGACAGCTAGCTTCAGCCAGACAAGGCTTGCATAAGCACATTGTTTAATTTCGGCAACAGCATGCTCCAGTGACGTGGACCTAACCAACGCACTGATCCTTTCCACTTAAATCTTACTTCTGTGCTGTAGAGATAGAAACATTCTGCAAGAACTGCACATGGTGGAAACACACTAGTGGTCCTAATGAGTCCAGACAGGTCCTCTAGAGCCAGAGTGTACTCAGGCTTTAATTTAGGGGCACCAATTACCAAATTTTGCTTAAAACTCTTGTCACATACCAGTAGTTCACATCCTACAGTAAAGGCCTGGATCTTCTGGGGCTCACTACACATCTGGGGGATAGTGAGAAGACTGAGGTGACAGAAAGAACATAATTGCTAGACTGTTTATTTCATTTGTTTATTTAACGGGGACAATGCATTATACATGTAGCTAAAGCTTTCCTCATGACTGGGCCCAGGGTGGGGGCTGTAGGTGATGTAGAGCTTAGTGCATTAAAAAGTAAAATAAAATATCTCCAGTGTCAATGGAATAATATCAGTGTCTAACACCATTAATTCCCAAAGGAACACATTACCATCAATAATCTATTAATAGTGTAGATATTACAATGGTGGTGTATCTCCCCAACAGGAAATCTTACAGTCAGTCACATGCGCACTACTGTACAGTAACTAACATCCAGGCTCAGACTTTCATTATCAATATGAAAACAGAGTTGTGAAGTTGAAAAAAGTAGTGTACATGCTGTTGACTCTAGCTTTTTTGTTCCATAGGGTTTTTTAGGGCATTATATTTTGAATAAACTTCACATTCAGGTTTCGGACATATGGACAGTAAAGTGCAGTATAGGCCTACAGCAGAGGTGAAACCATGTCATTATTTTGCAAGTCACAAGTAAGTCTCAAGTCTTTGCATACAAGTCATAAGTCAAGTTCCAAGTCAAGACCATATACCATAAAAGAAATAGATGTAACTATTGTGATGTCACTCAGTGGTTTGTGGACTTCTGAAACCTCAAGTTAGGCATTTCAGCTGTTGCTTTTTTTTTTTTCTTTTTTTTTGTTTTGAACCAAAAGTGACCATATTTGGGCAAGAGGCTGGAGCTGTAGAAGGGTGAGGGTGGATCTGACTGAAAAGCTGAGGACATCATAAGTTGACATTCTGTCACTCAAAGCAGCCTGCCCTTAAGTATGCATAACTTTAAGCCTAATAAAATGTAAACAAGTGAGTAATATAAAAATACCTCTGGTACAGTTGTCATTAATGTTGAAATTAGCTAAAGAGACCAAAACTGTTTTTTTGTACCAGGCTGTAAACATGTTCAATTGTGCTGTAAAGTTGAGCATTTTAACATGGGGGTCTGAGGGAATTGACTCGCTTCTGGAGCCAGCCTCATGTGGCCATTGATGGAACTGCAGTTTTTAGCTCTTCTGCGTTGGCTTAATTTTTCAACCCTAGAGGCTGCCGAAATCCTTAACAAGTCATACAGTAATGCCCTCTTTACCGAATGAAATGCCATTTTTACAACAGAGTAATAATATATTTGATTTACAAAAATCATGAATGCTTTTAAGATAAATGTTTTTAAAAACTCATTTGCTGAAACAAGTTTGTTCTATGTTGTTGCGTCTCTGTCTGTAATTTTTGATCTGCACATTTTATATACTGCAGTTTGATTTTTGTTGACCACTGCATAGTTTTTGTACATGGATGAAAAGGCAAACTTTTAAATGACAAACTTTTGAATCTTTAGGCTTGGGGAAAGGTATCAAGTATTTTCAATTCAAAAGGCTCAAGTCCAAGTGATGTCACGTGCCACGGGGTTAGAAGTCCAAGTTAAGTTGCAAGTCCTCTTTGATTTTGTCCAGTAAAGTCTAAAGTCTTAAAATTGTGACTTGAGTCGGACTGGAGTCCAAGTTATGTGACTGGAGTTCACAGCTCCGGTATACACTCTAGTAAACCCATGTTTCTCACTTAAATGCACCTAGAGAGTCCTAGTTGACTTGTCCTCTTAAAAGAGGTGTACCTCTGACTTTCTTTACTGATATTTTCAAACACACTTTCTCATCTTTTATACTGATGCTTCAACCAACTCTTGGAGGTGGTCCAAAACAGCCGATCACTGAGCATCGTTTGATGTATGCAGCAGTTCTATACTTATACTGAGCCTGACCGATGGCACTGTCTGCCAGAACAGATGTAGATCTACCAAGTCTACATTTCAGTACAGATCATTTTTACATCACACACACACACACATACACACACACACACTTGAATAGAGTGGAAAGTCATCTAAAACTGAAACATCGAGTGTCCATCTGCCTTTCTCTGTTTCTGTATTCCTCGCACGCACGCACGCACGCACGCACGCACACACACACACAGACACACACACAGACACACACACACACAAATATGTCTATTTCATATCTAATACATCTCTGTCCATCTGCTCATTTAATAGCGCACACAGTGTCAGACCTTTAGGTGGTTTGAATGTGTGTGTGTGTGTGTGTGTGTGTGTGAACCAGGTATGGGGGTGTGTGAGGGTTGTCTTGGTAACAGCTGAGTTTTGGGTCTTGGGCTCCAAGGGAGCGCAGCTGCACATGGCAACACAGATGGTGCCACACACACACACACACACACACACACACACACACACACACACACACACACACACACACACCACACACACACACACACACACACACACACACACACACACACACACACACACACGTGTCTGTAAGTGGGCAGCTCAGCTGTAACCTGGGAGGCTGTTCACTCGTTCATTTTGTCTATTTACAGACATCCTGCCTCCAACAAATTATTCCTGTTTAATTTTGAATCCTTGCTATTTTTAGAGAAGCTGTGTACACAGCAATGATGCCGCTCCAAAATCCCAGTCTTTGTGCCAAGTACAGTTTTTAGGATTTTAATTGTAATCCTTGAGTTTTTGAGATTATTTGTTTTCTATATTTGTTGAAAGTGGTAAATCACTTTGTCAATAAACTGTGTCTACTGCTGTGATGTCATTATTATCAGTTAGTTAATTGTGACTTACTGTTGGAGGCGCACACACTTGAAATACAGAGTACATCAAAGGATTTCTTCATTTAGTGAATGATTTTTGTGAACTGCACGACAGGTTAACTGTATGTGGTGTTAACTTACTCTTAAAGGAACTGTTTCTGACAATTCTGCAATATGACTTTCTTGCTGAGAATTAGATGAGAAGATCGATACCACTCTCCTGTCTGTATATTAATTATGGAGTGAGAGCCAGGAGTCGTGGCTCTATCCAAAAATCAGCACCTCAAAAATGGCTGCATTTTGCAACCATTTTTTAAGTCAGTGCGAGTATATTCTATTTTTTCATGTTGTCAAACGAGGGAGCGAGTCCGCCAGTGTAGGCCAATGTGTGTGAGAGGAGAAAAGTCTGAGAGTGAGTGATGTTAACTGCAAGGATCACGTCATCTTACACTCATCAGTAGGCTCGTTCGAGATGAACTGTGCCTCTCCTGGAAAGTGGACGGGAGCAGGCGGCTGAAGCAGGAGGCGGTGACAACAAGCTCCGGTCACATCGGAGGCTGAAACCAAATGTCCACCGTCTGGACCTGCAGACCTCGCGGACTTCAGTTGTACGTAATGTGACAAATTTACTGTCATCACGTAAAGTCTGTGAGGGCAGAGACTGCAAGCGGCTGATAGATTGCCCTGGAGACTGTTTTACTTGTTGCCGTGGAAACAGTCAACTATCGTTGCTATCACATTCATGTCATATAAGTTGATGAATAGTGCCTATTCATCTGTCCCTGTAGATAACAAGATATAAATCCCAATGTATAACCTTTTTTGTGACTAAACAAAGATCTATTGATACATCTCTAACAGGCTACACATGTAGCCTGGAAATCCAGACCCAAATCTAGAAAGATTTAGGGTCTGGCTATGAGTACTGCAAATGGCCCAGCTCGAGGGGCAGCACCCAGCATGCATTTGAAAATATCACTGCACGCAATTGGATAACACTACGACCAATCAGAACAATACACGGGGTGACGTATCCAGAGCGCTACCTGCGGAGCTAACTGGTAGATTAGACTCTTGCCGTATCCGGTCGGCAAAACAGCAAAAACGTCCTTGCTGCAAAGGAAAGATTCGAGCGCCGTCTTCTGTTCCTCTTTAAGAGAAAAAGCCAAGTCTAACTCGTTCACTGAAGCGGCTAAAGCTGTTTCAAACAACTGGTGTTCATCCGTAGCCATCTTGCAATGTTTACTGACTGATTCTGGACGTCATCGTCGCAGCGCTGTCGTCATCTGTTTAGCTCGCCTCTGGCCCGCCTATATCAGATACACCGATGTGATTGGTGCAGCTCGGCTACATGGGCATGGGTAATGAGCATCATTACTGATTGCAAGAGTGACTTGCTGAGCAAATTCAAATTGTGCTCTCGCGAGAACTCTGGATTTCCAGGGTACTACATGTGTTCAAAAACAGAAATGTTTGTAAATAACAGCAGGACTGTAACTCAATAAATTGGGCATTACTTACATACTACCTAACAATCTTTAAATATTATCCGACAGCATCATATCAGTTTGCTGCTTCAGAGCAGACCTGTCCCCTGAACTACACAGGCTAAATAAATTGTGTTTGACTTTTAGGTTAATATTTTAAGAGGAAAAAAATACAAGACAACAACTTTCATTAAAGATCAGTCAGATATATTCAGGGCTTCACATCTGTACAGATGTTATTTTAAGAATCCTCACATCCCACTGACCACGAGTCTTTGTGATGCCAAATACTTCAATAATTAAAACAGTCCAATGTTAATATACAGTAGACTACGTATAGTTTATGATACAGTTTAAATGGCCAATAATGTGAATAACTGTGTTGCAGGACCATTAAAGGTGTGCCGCTAATTTTGTGCTTGTGCTCCCAAAACTTTAGGGGCTACAGTGCTCCCACTAAAAAAAGTTAGTCTGGAGCCCTGGCTAAGCTAATCAGCTTCAACCTAAACTAAACTAACTAACTAATACTACAAAGTAAAAGCTACAATATAATTTATATTTACCTGTCTATTGTTTGTAAGAATCATAAAATTATGACTCTAAACAATATGATTTGGCATTATTTATCATGATCTTTGAAGATGACTTACAGTCCAGAACAAGCTAAAAGACCCATTTATATGCATGAAACAGTGAATTTGTGTTTTCTTCAACAGTCCATTTTCAATAGTGTGAATTTAAAGCTGTAGTTGGTAACTGTTGTAATAATAACCTTGGATCATTGAAACTTTCCATAGACTGTATATAAAGTTGGACAACGTGTCACCAATTAATTCCACTGTACAAAAATGAGGCCAACATAACCTGGGTACAGCCACTGCCATCCTGCGCTGCTGACGTCTTCTGGAGACAGAGTCTGCGCAGTAGTGATTGCCGCCGGTATCAACTTCCCACCCATGCACCCATCTGACCAATTGTGAGCAGTGCTATTGACAGCGGGCATAGGGACTGGCACACACAGCTTTCAATCGTGACTTCAACCCAACCCCTACAGCTTATAATGTAACAGAAATCTCTTAATAATCTGGCAACACATTCCTGCTGCACTTTGGTTCATACTTTGGTTCACTCCATATTTCACATATTTCATAAGTCACATTTTGAATGGGAAGACAAAGTGACAACAAAAAACCTCTGCTGATGATTTTGTCTCTCTGACATCAAAATAAAATAAATAAATGAAATAAAAATCAACCAGCCACCCTCCTCCCCTGACAAGTAAAGAACAGTCCCTTCATAAGTAAAGAACAGTCCCTAAAGTGCAGTGAGGTTTGTGGGCCGTTACCTGCCACAAAGAGAGAAATGTGAACGGCTCACTTCTCCTCTGACACATCACATACCTGTGTGCCGCCACGGCTCGGCTGTTCAGGTATTTCTGGGCAGTCATGAAAGCAGCATATTGAGTGCCAGGTGGCCAGCGCGCGCTGTTATTGACCAGCACGCGCCGTTATTGGACAGCGCATGGACACTCACCCTCTTGTGATTGCTCTTTGAACTTATCCCACAGTAGTGGTACCATGAGGTACCATAGTACTACGGTATTCCAACAATGCTAGCGCGGGTGGCAACCAATCATGCGGGACATGGTTCCAACGTGTTGTCGTTGTTGCAGTGTCTATAGGGGTTCCATCATAAAGTCATTGATATGGACCAATGTCAGCCGTCTCTGGGGGCCCCCTTCCAGCTCAGGGCCCTAGGCAATTGCCTAGTTTGCCTGTCCGGTTGCGACGGCCCTGCTCTCTTCATATCTGACATTATGAAATACCATCAGCAGACTGTCTGAGCAGAGAAAAACCCACTAAGTATCCACCAACCAGAAGGGGAAGAAACCACAGACCATTGACGACCACGCATCAGTAGCCTTTTCATGGAGTGTCTTTTCACAGGTCAGTTCTGATGGGATTTGAGCCTCTTAATTCCCTTTAACACACTGAAATATTAATGCATGAGCGCTCACACACACAACCACAGTCACACACTGTCACATATGGCAACTGTCCAATACAAACACAATCTGTTTCACTTCAAATTATCATTACAGCTGAGTATTTAGACTATTTATGGGAAATCATGGCTAAATTTAGGACAGGAAATGAACTTAAAAGTTCAAAGACTTAAAATAGCTTCATTATATTTCTTCCATTGATGAAAACCCAAATGTGACATGTTTACAGTGATATGAAATCCCCAGTGAGCCCTGTGCAGATTTCCAATATAATTTGACATTACAATCCCACTGGAGAGACCTAGTATTATTTGATAAATATGAGACGGAGAATCACATCTGGAAATGCTGAGGCTCAATTTCCTGTCTAACAGGAAATGAAGCTGCCACAAAGTTGGAAAGAGACATATTTGATTATTCTGAATAAACTAAATATTTTCTCTATCTTCCATTTTTCTGTCTCTCTCTGTTTCTATCGCTCCATAATATCTGACTTTATCTCTCATCTTCGCCTTCACTCCCCATCCTCCTCTTCTTGATTCATCCCCGCACATACACACACTCGTACACACATACTGTACATTCTTACCACCGGAGGTGATTCCCACAGAATTAATAACTCTCCAAGGAAAGTAATAAAAGGAAATACAGCCTCCCTTCTCTGTCCATATTTGGCCATTTCCTGACAGCTCTAATTAACCAAGTCCTTTATGCTTCTATACCTGACATTTGATTGGCTGGGGGGCTGGCCTCGTTAAGAACAGTTTTAAATTAACAGATGAAATTAGATTGGAGATTACTGCAGATATGCTTGACAAGGTTAATTAAATGACCAGTCATGAGGGGCTTGTTTTAAATCAGACGTCACTGACAGATTCAGATAGAGTTTGCCATGCCGGAGTTTCTGTCTGCTCTGAGTTTTCCAAAGTAGCTTTGAGAGGCTCCTTTACACGCATGTTCCTTTGAACATGTTTAAGTTGATTACCATAAACATATGAGACTATCTCTGAGAGGCCATCAACCTCTTTCAGATTCAATGCTGCATTCTAGGAGATCAACCACTGGATCAGACTTGACAGGAAATCTGCTTTACAACACAAAACAGGAGGAGGACCAGAGCATCATTATAAATTCAGAGTGCACGCCGGCTGTCATCAAAGCTGTCATTGATTCTGATTCTTTTTACAACACCATAAAACAGAATGAAATCAGACAGGTAAAGCATTTAACAGGGTCCTAGGGATATAATTTCTCTAAGCAGACACTGTCGGGGCCAGACTTTAATAATGAAAAAAAAAAAAAAAAAAAAAAAAAAAAAAAAAGTATTTAGACCAAATTAGCCTATTATTGTTTATTAAATTAATTAATAATTGTTTAATGAGATAATAACATTAATTTAATAATAAACTAAAAGGGAATAGAAGGAAATTCTGAATGAGATCATGTGAAGAAATCAAAGGAAATGTTACATTAGAGCATATGAAAAAAAAGCCAGCTTTATGCATTATAGTAGCACAGTTGTCAGGACTGATAATAGAGACACGGACAAACACACACTGAGCACCGCAGCTTGTGTGTGAGAGAGAGGTAAAGACAGACATAGAAAGGGGTGAGAAGGTGGAAGGTGGACTATTGCATGCTGTTTTATGTATTTTCATGACAGTAATAACCCGCTGTTAAATCATGACTAGTAAGATTATAACTAATTAATTGTTTTGGGGGTTGCTTCGATAGAAGAAGAAAAAAATGCAAGATATCATAAAAACTGGATGGCATGTTCTCCTCCTCAAATTTTATGAATCAATTAATATTCTAAAGGCTGGACGAGAAACTTTGGCAGGCTGTATGTGTCTGGTGGGCCACCAGTTGACAATTGCTGGCATATAATCTTGTACTCTGAACCAAATGTAAAGACAACACTTTGTCCAGACTGTGCAGCACCTTTATCGAGCTCCCCTTAACAAATACTTTCAGTTATGGAAGTTTAATTATTTATTGATTTTTTTTTTTTGCCATTTAGGGACAGTGTAATAAGCTGTAGTCACAACAGTGACATTTTACCACCTTGTAAATTTGTTATGGCAAATGCTTCAGCAAACAGTTTCCTCTTTATACAACCACTTCCAACTTTTCACTCAGTTAATGCTGGTAAGGCTGTGTACAATGGTTGTCAGAGATTATTTCATATATATATATATATATATATATATATATATATATATATATATGTATGCTGAAAACAGCTGCCTGCTGCTGCTAGAAAGGAGGTTGATAAGAGCAGTGAGACTGAACCAATACAGGAAAGTTTGCTGGCTGGACCAACCAAAACAATAAGCTAAAAGATGCTAAGGTACTCTGTAGCATTCAAAGTCGGGTGATAATTCTCTGTGGGTTCATCACTATGAGCCCTTCCACAATAAACACCACATCACTCCATCCTATACACAAAAATACTGTTTAGCAAAGCTTTAAAGGGTTTATTTGGATATTTTGAAGTGGGGTTGAATGAGGTCCTCATCCATAGTTAGTTTATGTATTTAATACAGTAGATGGCGGTCGGCACGCCCACAGTTTGGAAAGACACAGAAGCTAAGCAATGTACTGCTGTGGACGGGTGCAGCAGCAAAATGTATGTTAGCCACCTAGAAACATTAAGTGTACGCTATATTTAAAATATTTTCGCAGCTTTACCTTGTTGTCTGATAGCCATTTCTGACAGGGAACTGAAGCCATCACCTATGCTCTCTTCAAAGCCAGACTCTATTGACAAAAACTCTAATTTTACATGAGAGCTGTGTGCTTACGGCTGCCTCGATTGGTTGATTTGTGTTATTGTGTGACTTTGGTGTTTTAAAAGGTCAATCAATTCAATCAATCAGTTTTATTTATAAAGCCCAGTATTACAAATCACAATTTGCCTCAGAGGGCTTTACAGCAAACGACATCCCTCTGTCCTTAGGACCCTCGCAGCGGATAAGGAAAAACTCCCCCAAAAAACCCCTTTAACGGGTTATTGGACTTTAGTTTGGAAACCAACAAACTGATAGGGGCAGTGATAGCCCAGCAACTGTTGTTCTCTGTGAGGTCAAATTACTGTTTTAGTAAAAGGAGTGTTATGGTTTTGAAGAGAGCATAGATGGGTATATTGACGTCAGAACCCCTTAAGAGAGGGCTGTCTGACTGTAAAGTAAAGCATAGAAAATATTCTTAATATAGTGTACACTTAAACTGATGTTGAGGTTTTTGGGTGGCTAAAATACATTTTGCTGCTGTGGCGAAATTCCTGCCTGCTTTTCTAAAGTAGGGCGTGTTGACCACCATCTACTGTAGGTAATAAGCCGACTATAGATGAGTACCTCATACAACCCCACTTCAAAATATCTTAACTCTCCCTTTGAGTTTAGGGTTAGGATTAGGTTCGCTTATCCTTGTTAGGCAGGCAGAATCCCTACTCAACCTGCAAAGAGTGTTGATATCCTGAGGTGCTTTTATTGTTATGTTCCCATTTTGTACACACAACAGCTGTGGCTAAAATATTAGGAAGACCTAATGAAGTCCAGTACATAGACTACAGGACTCTAAAACTATTACGACCAACAAAAAAGACCACAGGGTTAAATCAACATTTACAGCAGCACTACTGTATTACTTTGCATTATTGTACTTTCATACCTAATAAAGTGGTAACTCACAGAAACTGGAGTCAAAGTTCCTTGTTCATGGCAATTTTGAGGTTACAGACTGTTTGCTGCACACAAAGCCAGATGAGACATTAAAAACATTTTGTGTGTGTCTAAGCAGAGGCTCTTGTTACCTGTAGTCCAACCCAGATAACTAATCAGCAGCCACCACTGGAAATAAGTCAAAAAATGAATAAAGATGATGATAAGAATGAGCAGGTGGTTGCTGCCTTCAGGGTGGCTGACTGTGAGCTGAATAAAGAAACAAGAATCAGCAGGAGAAGTAAAGTAAAGGATGGAGAAAAGAAAAAGCAAGCAAGCCCACATGAGGTTAGGAGTGCTAATAGTTTTGGTCTCAGTGGGTGGGGTGTTGAGGGGGGGTTCATGACAGAACTGGGTGGCAGGTGATGGCTGAGTGACAGCTCTTACCCGAGGGGTCCCAAAACATCCAAGAGTGTTCTACTTCTCCAGCTTGGGGCCGGTGGCTAACTAAGTAGACTAAAAGACAGATTTTAAATTAAATTTGGTCCCTGAATTGTTCCAGTCATTTGTGGTTTGAACAGCTGTAGGCCTACAAGTGACTGGACAATTTTAATTCTGTATCTGGTTTCAGGCTTTTCGTGTGATCGTAGCATTCCCAGGTGGACACTGCAGGTAGAGTGGAGAGAAATACTTAGGGTTGTTACAAAGTTTGTTGATTCGTTTTATGTTATTCATGTACCAGAAATATCATTAACCCTATACTGTAGGAGCAAAGGTCTAAAATATCTAATGTTTAAGGATTGTTTTCATGAGCTTAATTATCCCATTATGCTCTGATACTTGCAGTTGAGATGCTAAAATTCATACATTTGCTTCCTTTGTTTCATTTTAACATGATTGGGTGTTACATGTGTCTTCATACATGATTACATTTCTCATGGATGTTTGCTTCAAAGGTAAATTCTATTAGATCTCTTTCACAGCAGACATTTTGACTTCTTAGCTGAAAAAAAAGTGGTGTAACTAGTAACAATAATGCTGGCTCTACTTTATTCAAGTTTTCCTAAGGTACGACAGTGTAAGAGAATGCACAACATCTAGACCCTGAAACTGACGCAGCTAAATGGAATCAGTCATCATGATTTTTATTATTTCCAAATGTGCTTTTCCTACTGCTTCATTTTGACATAAATCAAATCAGACTATTTCAAACTTGTCTCTGAGTCTGAATATAAACAAAAAATTCTTTTGCAAAAACAGATAAAAGACATTCATTCATTTAAATGAATAAAACACCAGTTTGATTGACATTCCTTTGAGTGCACAATAGTAATAATGATAATAATAAAAATGTATGATTTATAAAAATTTCAAAACTCTAAGATATCAAAACAGCCAACACCAGTTTGATTGATATTTTCTAGTTGCACATACAAAAAAATGGTTAAGGAAAATAAATAAAAACAGAGATAACTGTATTTGCAAATGAACCCTTAAGGAAGCTCCTTGTATTAAAGCTACTGTAGCCAACGTAAGAGTATACAGATTTACTTCCTGGAAAACTTGATGGCTAACTCAACTAGCTGCCTGTTCATGTGCACACACTGGTTTGTTTCCATGTGTGGTAATTAACTGATAATAACTGAGTAATAGGATGAGAATGGTTTGGTGATCATAGGGAAACATAGATATATGTAAACATGCAAGTTTGATGATGTGTCCATTGATCTCAACAGCCAACATTTGCCACTTTTCTTTACAAGTTTAGGGTTTAAAGTTAAAGTTCCTATACTCCTTGATTTGATCAGAAGATCTGTAAACACCTGGTAAGTTATGAAGTTGTCAAGTATTCAAAAATGTTGCTATTTCAAGATACAAATATGGGACCTCTTTGAAATATATCTTAATCCAATGTGTCATTCATTGTCAGGATTTTTACAGCAATCCAAACCAACAGGGTTTAAATAACCACCACATTGGTAGGATCATCTTGTACTGGGGGATGCGGTTTGTAGTGGGTGTGTTTGGTAGGCCCCAGATGGAATGTAACTACAGGTATACATGTCCTGAGTCTGTTACGAGCTCTTCCTGTGAGCTCAGTCTGGGCTGTTTGAATGAATTTGCAATATAAGTCAGCATATGGGTGCACTACAGTGGCAGCGTCAGCAGATTTGACCACAGTGATGTGAGTGAGGTCTGGCTTGACTGCAGTAATTTTTAGAGTGTGGCCTAAGGGCTATACATTGGCTCCCTGTGGTTGACCGGGCATCCATGGGCCCTGCGTTGGCTACCCCTGTACTACAGTATATAATATACACTATATTTACTGTCTGCAATATTATCTTAATGTCTGAATTCTGAGTGTGAAAATATATCCCCTATATAAAGTGCTGTCGAAAATGTCCACAATGGAATGAATCCATATGCATTGTTCTGGGTGGTGTCCATGGTCATACATTCAGCTAACAATCCCACAGTGCAAATGAATGCTCTGCGTTTTATAGATGTGACTCTCCACCTGGCAGTGATGACGCAGAATGATGGTGATTAGTAAGTTTTCAAAAGTCTTTAGTGTCTATTATATAGGGAGTATCTAATGACAGAACAACAACAACAAATGGAGTCAAAGTTCTTGCACTGTGCGTGCACACATATTTGGCTCACAGAGCTGATTCAGAGTCTAAATAAGAAAGTGGTTTTGGACACAGCTATTCAATGACTGGTTATCCAGTGAACCATAAGGCAACAGAAGGAGGAGCACTGTCCCATAGACAGCATAACCTGAGGAAACCTGTGGTTTTCCTGCGGTTACTGCTCCACAGTGGTTATTACTGCAGATTAACTGGTAGCTTGTTTTATTAGCTGGCAAACTGCCCCAGAAGTTTATATGAATATAAAACTGAAGTTTATATGGAAAGCCTTTGTAGGCTGCCACTGCTTGCCCATGCATAATTGTTTTACCAGAGTCCCCCTTTCCTGAATCCCTAAAAGAGTTGGCAAGTGCAATTGAGCGTGACCCATCATCAGAAAGGCCATTAAAATTAAACCCTGGTTGGAATATACCATAATTTTCTCTTAAATTTCCCTTTGAGGAAATATAAAAATGTGATGAAGCAATTCCAAGTACATTATTGTCCTTAAAAGTTGTTGCTGTGTATCACTATCTTGAGGTCATGAAACCGCTTTTTTTTTTTTTTTTTTAAGTCAACTAAGATGAGCAGCGTTGTCCATTGTAGCAGCAGCGTGAGTGTAAGAGACCCCTTAACCTCCATTACACATCTAAAAGTGATAGAAACAAACTATTCCACTTAAGATCCCTCTTTGGTTTCTCCCCTCGTGCTCCTGCTCCCACAGCTGTTCACGGTGTGAAAATGTTAAGGGGGGTAAAAAAAAAGAGCTGCCCTTAGAGACCAAACCCACACGGCAACAAAAGCAACGTCATACACATATAAGGAATGAATATTTAGATATAGACAGAATAAGACAGGCTTATATATATACAGACTTCTCTGTTACACACATTTCTAACATGTTTTAGTTTACAAAGGCACACAGATTTATATATCAGCTCAACATATAATCCACAACAATAAAGAATTGTTAAACTAATTTAAATTTTACGAGGATTAGAAAGATAGAATTTTCTGTTTGAGTATTACAACTCAAATTGTAAATGAATGCTTTTCTAAATGAATAAATAATTGTGTCTCAGTAAGTGCCTTATGTTAATCAGTCGCTGGAGGTCTGAACTCACCCACAACCAAGGAAAGTCACTGACTTTGAGAATATCTCTGGGGAAGTCGAGGATTATCAGGGGATTATAAAATGAGTAACTGTACACAAATACACTTTATACATTCATTGACTTTAATGCTGGTTTGCAGCAGTTTTTCTCCACAGCAGCCAGATCACAGTAGAAACCACTTAGCTTTAAGAAACTACATGTCGTTTGAAAGACCTGAAACCAGGAGAGAAGCAGATTTCTGGGTTTTAAAGCATTCTCTGACCTAGTTATGGACACAATTTTGGACTTAAGTTACAATGCAGCTACTTTGCACTGTGGAGATCATGACTCAACACAACATGAGTTATTTATACCAGTATGTCACCCAGCAGTAATGTCACCAGATCTTAGGGTCAACCTGTACATCACTGTAGCAAGGTGAGAAGATAAACCAGTGGAGGCAAACAAAGACTTGAAAGGGGGCTAAGTTTCTCTTTTCATTCCAAGCCCTTTATGATAGTTTAGTAACTTCACATTACCATCGCTATAATATTTTATATCTAAAGATTCCTACAGTATCTTAAATTGTTTATCATTCCTGATTTAATCCAATTTTATAGCTATCCCAGTGACATGCGTAGGCCTACATACTAAGACTTATCTCAGTATAATGTTGTATAATGTATAATGTCAGTATAAGGGATTGTGAGTCTGTCATCTTATCGAGGCTCTAAAGGGGAAGAGATTGGTTTGTCAGTTGTCTGCCACAGTTAAAGCTCAACAGCGTACAATAAATGATAGCCTAAAGGAAATAACAGTAAATAAAAAATCCAATGTCCCGTAAATTCAGAATGCTTAACTGTGTGTGCAGGCTCTGAAGTCCTAGACACACCAAACGAACATTTAAGAACTAGAGACATCGAGGGCTGACTGCTGCGTCACCTCATGTCACTTGTGTCTCGGCCAGAGAAGTTGCAACTGAACACACCTCACAGACAAAAGCCAATGGCCAACTAGCACATATGTTCTGTGCCTGCGTGAGAGAAAATAACTTTCCATAGCAGCAGACAGTGGTAACCTGAATTCATAATTCAGAAAGAGAAAATGAAAGACTGAAAAGATGGATTCGAGATGCTAGCTAGCCAGTTAGCACAGAACAAAGGATTTTACCATGGGCTGGTAAACAATGCAAAGAGCTCAGTAACTAAAAACATAAACTTATGTAATATAACAAGTTTGTTTTGATCTCAGTCCTTCTTGACTTGAGTTGTTTGTTTTCCTTCCTCTTTTTCGTTTCTTTCTTGTGCGCTGAGCTAAGCTGCCAATTAGAGTGATTTTTACTCACTAATGGGCTCTGCTGGCTCCGCCTCCGATTCAGAATTCAGAATCGGCCGAAGAACTGCCAACAAGGGCTGACTAATGCCTACGATCCAGGACCCATCGCAAAAACTACGGCCCTCACTAACAGCCCCACTGCAGACAGTCAGCTTGCTGTGTCAGGTCCCTTAAAGGTGACTTCATTTTCTGTCAATGAGGCCCATATAGACATGTGGCAAAATATACTTTAGTGGGCATGCTTAGTGCCCACTCACTAATATCTGTGGAAAATGTGGTGAATATCGTTTAAAAGGTCAAGTTGTTATGGACACATCCGTCAGTGTGCCTGAAACTTTGGATTTGAAGATACAGCCTTTAAAATTAGGTATAGTTTTGAACTTTAAAGATGCTGCATCCATGTGATAGAAACAGATATTATTGATATATTACGAATTTGAAATCTCTTTGATTCAGCAATCTTCTACGAAGTTGGCCAAAAGCACTGAGAGAGAAAAAGGAAGAATAAAAACTCTACAATTAACTCACAAGCATTCACTCTGATATAATAACTATAATATCTATGAAGTCATATCTTTGATAATCTAGTAACGTGTCATCTCACACGCTGTATGGCACAAATCCAACCTCACACAGCCTCACACACAGCCTCACACACAGCCACAGCCACACACACACACGCACGCACGCACGCACGCATGCACACACACACACACACACAGTGGTCTTGGTTAGGTAGATTTTCAAAGGGGATTTCTACTTAATAAAAATCCAATTCTGGCTCCACAGGATCTTTATCCCACAGAGAGAGCGAGAGTGTGAGGAAGAGAGAGGGAGAGAGGAAAGACAGCAGGAGAAATAATTAGACAGTGATGGAGACACAGAGATCACAGTGTACCAAACAGCGAGGACTCCTATTTTTCTTTTCTGAAGTCATTTCTGTTGAAAAGAAGAAAAAAAATAAACAGGTTCTGAAAATACATTTCCATTAGAAAAGCCTTGCATCTACCTCTGTGGCTTCTGATGTTAGATTTACTAGTTCAGTGTTCAAAACTGTGGTAAATTCATATTAAATAACCAAGACATGGCTGAACTTTCAGATTTGTTGGAATTGGACTATGAGGACTTGCTAAGCAATAACCCCTGGATAATTTTCCCATTGACGTCCATTGTTCTCTAACATCTGACCAAACTGTTTAGGATCTGTAAATCATGGTAATATTTTCTATATCACTTGTGAATTACAGTGAAAAACAAACTAACAGGAATCCAGATAATCCTGATTACAATAGTTCCCCAGCTCCATTTAACTCTCAAATCACCAAATCCGTAAATAATTTTAGCACCAAAGAGAGACAGATAGGAGCATAAAGTAAATAAGTGAAGTTTCTGCTCAAGTTCAAAAAGTTTGGTTATTTCACATGGGAGATTTCTGTCTTTGTGTTTTTGTCCTTGCTTTTCTCGCTGATTTAAATTGGGTCAGGCTCAATTAGAAAAATGTCCTTTCATATAGCTCCTTGCACCAATTAGACTTTTAAAACATTTTGATCAAAAATTTAAGACAGCATTTCTTATTGACTTTTTAATGGTGAGGTTATTTTGAAAAATAAAAAGTATGACGGCAAAAAACAAAGCCCTTACAGGTAAGCTCAGGGATTTTTACCATTAATTCCTTAATGTTTTGATTACATCAAATCCAATATTTTAAAACTATTTAAAGCCTTCATTTATTCTTTTATAGCCAATCACAGCCTTTACAATCATTAGCCACCACAGAAGGTTGCACTGTCAGTGGCACAGTCCACCACTTCATTCGCATAATGTGACATGATGATGTAATCCAGAAGAAACAGTCCATCCGGGGCATTTTGAAAAGAAAACATTTTTGCATCAGTACAAGCAGAGCTACAGACAAAGAAAACTTAAAATTTTCATAATGGCTGAACAAACAGGGAAAAGAAACAGATGCACAAGTTTTGTTGCTGCGCTTTGAGTCGCTGCTCAAAGCATGTGTCCTGCCCCAGAGATCAATGAACCTGTCATTTTGAACAGAAATCTGGGACCTATATTATTTATGCCTACCATACATATGAAGAAAGACTTAAAAAACTAAAAGTCTGACACCCTCTCACATCTAAAGACAGTGTGAGCTTTTAGTCACACAATAAGAGTTTGCAAAGACTGGGGATCTTGCAGGGTCACTTTATGCAAGACTACAACTGCATTCATTTTGAGATTATTTCCCATCCTACTCCTGGTGGATTCTTAAAGAAATATGACAAAATGTTAAAAGGTGTCGTATGTCAACAGGATTCTCGTCAATCGGCATCATTGTAGTCCATAAAGATACACTGTATGTGTGCTGCCTCTGTTGATTAGCTGCACTATTTTAGAGCGAGGAAACTGTGGGAATGAGAAGTGAACTGTTTGAAAAACTAAGATTTCTCAGTTAAATAAGTGTTCATTGGTGGATCAGATACACGCTGAGTTGGACACCAACTCTTGTTCACTCCACAACTCCTCTAGCATCTCCTCCTTTTCCACAGTACAAGACAACTAAGACTTGTTTACGTTCTTGTGCCTCCCCAGAATCCCCACAATGTTTACTGTCTACCCGGTTTGCTACTTTCTGTTTGGTGCTGGAGAGAGCACACCCAGTGGTTGTTGACAATGTTCAAGTCATTGAATTTCTTTATTTGCATGAGCCAAAACTAAACAACGTCTGATTTTTTGGGAACATCAAGACAAGAAAACCACTAACAGCTCTGACTGAGTTTTTTGACCACCTTACGCCAAACAATTGAGAACACAGGAGCACACACCAGCTGATATAAAACTGTCATGTTTTTATTTCAACATTTCAAATTTGTCTGCAGCATTGAAATTGCTTGATAGACCCCCAGAGACGCTGAGCGTCCGATGGGCGGGACAAAACATATAAGTACATAAGTACATATTTGACCACTTATTTTTTGGCATTTTAGGGGAAGCTGAGCTGCCCTTAAAGTCTTAGAGCAATCACCACTGAGTCACATTCACCCATTGGTGGCCAAGGCTATCGTACAAGGTGCCACCTGCTACTCAGTTTTTAACACACTCAAACACCAATGAAACAGCCATCAGGAGCAATTTGGGGCTGAATATCTTGCTCAAGGATACTTCAGGGATTGAACTGCTGATATTCTGATTATTGGACTACCCACTCTACCTCTAAGCCACAACCACATGGTAAACCGTATCTAAAGAAAACATGTGTAGCTAAAATCTTGAAGATTGTTGCTTAAAGAAAGAGGCTTTGGTATTTAACTGGAGGCATGAAAGTGCTGAATGCCAGATTCTGCCACATTCATTTGCAATGCAACATTGATGGAAAAAAAATATGATCATATGAATGATCTTTGGACCAAAAACAATTTGTTTACAGACATTTCCCAATATCTGTTTGAAACTTTGTGAGACATGTAGCTAAAATAACAGTTAGATGGGTCAAACATTCCAAGTTCATGGCAGATGTCAATATACCAAATTCAAACATGTTTTATTTCATCATGTTGTTGTTTTGGCTGTTGTGAAATAATTTGCAGCCTCAAGGCTTGAAATAATATTCATATCATTCAATAACTAATCAGACTAAGTTGAAAGAAGCAGCTTAGTTAGAAAGTATCCCCACATGATTTAATACAAATTAATGTTGCGAATTAATGAATATTTCCAGCCTCTAGGCATCGAATTATACAATAATCAGTCTGCTGCACCTTCACTTCTCTGTGTAATGATGCGAGTAGCCAGCATGCTTTTCAATCAACGAGTACGAAAGTGTCTGTCGTCACAGGTCAGATGTCAGAGTCTGAGACAGAGCAGCAGCACTGACAGACTGGCAACTTTACAAGACGTGTTTGAAGCCACGTCACCTGGCTGAAGGACTCATGCAAGCCAATGTGCCATCTCAAAGTGAAAGAACTACTCCACTAAAAATCTATGCATCTTTTGAGAATCAAATACCGCTGAAGCTTGAAAGGCGGGCCTGAAAAGTTTGGAGCTTTCTCCTTCACGGAGTCGCAGTAAAATAATCTATGAAAATGTCCATGGAAACTTTTCAAACCATTCTTGCAGCATAATCCACTTCTCCACTGTATGTTTGGTGTGTTCCAAAAACTATTTTATCCACAACATAGCTAAATTCTGTATTTCTGTGTTGCTGTATCGTATTGTGAAGATCCCGGAAGTATTTGTTGGTTGGTTGGCAAGGGAACAAACCTTTCAGGGACACCTGCATTTTACACATAAAATGTTTTTGGTAGAGTATTGCTTAAAAACTTGGTAGAATCCAGCTGAATCACAAATATGATGATGAAATATTCCATTATTATAACAGCGCTCCCGTTTTCCAAAAGACAGTCTGTCTTTGACGTCACTTATTCTTGATTTACAGCACGAGTGTTATTGTATTAATGGTGTCTCAAATTTGTAATCTGAAAGTAGTTGCTCATATGATGAACCCACAGTGAATTCTCACTGCTCCCACCAACATTATTATGAGCAGCAGCAGCAAGTTTTTTTTTTTTTTTTTGCAGTTAGCAACTAGCTGGTGTGGAGTAGCTAAACTAGTAGCTAAAGCGCCAGATATAAAAAGCTAGAGCTAGAGGGTGAGTAATAACTGGACTTAGATTCATCATGCAATCAGAAACAGGACTCCAACAACAACTACAACTTGGTGAGGCGATAATGTTTGGAATTGCTGTGTTCACAGCTTGTTATGCTGCCCCCAAGTGGCCAAAAGTCCACTAATGGAGCTTTAAAATTGAGATTAAATGTTTTACTTTGCTTTTTTAAGTGATGCTAATTGAGTGATTCTTTCCGTCTCATCCCATTGAACATTTCTGCAAACCACAAATATGTTACAATTGTTCCTTATTTTATAGCACATGCATTGAAACTTAAAGTTTCTCAACAAAAAACAAAATCTGTATGGAGCTGCAAAGCATATTTGAACCTTTTAATGAAGGTATCTAAATTAGTCTATTAACATTACTAATAGTTCGAAATGAGCATTCATGAATATATATGATTATTTGCTACTTTAAATTGCAGTGTTGGTGGTGAAAGCAAACAAATCCGTCCGCAGACTATTCAATTCTCTGATTTCCTTTTTGGATTTGGACTCGATAGTAAGCCTAGACTCAAGATAAGCCACTGCCATTGAGGTTTGGCAAAATTTAGAGGAAAAGGCACCAGGTCATTGATGTATGACGCACATTTTAGTTAAGAAATGTTAAAACATTTTTTTAATTGGTGTGTGAGCTACACATTTTTACAATCAGAGTGGACAATCACTTCAGGCCTAGAACAATGATGTATTAAAATGAGAATGTTAAAAAAATAACAGTTATTTTCTTTCTTTCTTTCTTTCTTTCTTTCTTTCTTTCTTTCTTTTTTTTTTGACAAACCCACAGGAAGCCACTGTAGAGGGGATAAAGAGCCACATGAGGCTCCAGAGCGGCAGGTCGAGCCCGGCTTCGGGCCAATTATCACATCGTTACCTTGGACACGGGCTGGGCTCGGGTTTTTTTTTTTAACCTGCCAATTAGAGAGGTGTGTGTTTGTGTTTAACCAATTTAAACGGCAACACTTGAACGCAGCAGCCGCTGTGCCCCTCCCTCTCCGCTGCACGTCACTCATCATATTTTACTGATCCCATTCGCGTGTCCAGCCCACAGGTCCCGCCACAAACATGGACAACATAAAGAAAAAGATTGAAGATGGTGAACTTAAGACGGTGAGCAACACCAAGGGAAAAGCTCAGTATTGGACAAAGTTTAAACTTGTTACAACCCTTCAAGATGATTCATTGATTATTTTGTTTTTTGAAGTGACTGTGCACGATGCAACTGCAACAGTGCAGCTGACAATTCTCATTAAATAGGAGAATACAGTCATTGAGTTAAATAAATTAATATTTAACTTTATCCTTTCAAATAAAATATAATGAATATAGCTTAATACCACGCTAGAAACCCCAATTAAACTATTTTAATGCTTTTTTCAGGTTCGGGCATGAGAATTCTGAAAACCTGTCGGGCCGGGCTGGGCTGGGGCTCCACCCCCTCGCCCAGATAATAGGCCCATGCAGGGCACTAGCAGGTTGCCTACCCCTGTACAACAATACAGATGGGTCACTTTCCCTGTTAATATCTCCCTGACCTGAGCAGAGACTTAAACCACCTCTCCAAAATGAGGGCCTCTAGTTTCGCAGACTGGGCGAGGCGGAGGCGCAGCGCACCTGCACTTCGCCAACTCGGTGTGGCCAGGCGGATTTTGCAAGTTTGGCACACCGTGCGCCTGGCGCAGCTACTCCTCTTTCCCACCTCCATCCCTCCTACCTGCACAAGTCGGAAAGAGGGAGGAGAGAAGGCGTGGAGTGGGTTTTAAACACATCACACCAATCAAATGAGCCCCTCTCCTCGCCCTTAAATGCGCCGCGCGAAGGCGTAATGAGAGTTTACTCAATTCGCCATGGCAGAAGAGAGCAGCAGCGTCAGACGGCCAAACTTCTCCCAGGAGGAAACTGATGTTTTGGTCCGGGAGGTCCAAGCTCGCAGTGTCCGAATATACGGAACTGCGAGCAGACCTCCACGGGCTGATGATGCAAAGGTAGCCTGGGAGGAGGTCACCACAATTGTAAATCAATGTTGCGTTTCTCTCGTGCGCGCGCGCTCTCTCTTTCTCTCTCGCAGTCTCACTCTGTTTCTTTTCTTTTGACTTTTCTAAGATGACAGATGCTGAATATATACTCCCTATCTGATGCTGTGGCTGTTTGTGGTTGGCTGAGAGGGATGTGAACTCATTAGTTTGCAGCTGTGTTAATCAAATCAGGTTGGGTTTCCATTACGCGTGCCAAACGTGCCAAACGGTGCCAATCCCCTTTGATCTGACATCAGATGTGACGGGACAGTCGATATAGAGATACATTTATGTGCTGATTGCAGATAGTTGCATTGAATAGTGGTTTTTCGGTATTTATTGCATCGTTAATGTGCCTGATATTCTGGAAACCTGCCTGTGAGGTTTTGGTGACGTGTGCGCACTGTCCGCCGGTCAGCCAAACTTCGGCTTACACCAGCTGCACTCTGCCTGCGCTGATAGTAGACCTGGTTTCACCTGGCGAGCTTTTAGCGCACCTTCGGCGAAGCCTTTTGGCACGAAACTGTCACTGCGCCAAACTGGATCTGTCGACACCTCCCCCTGCTGCGTCGCCACACCCATCTCAGCGCACCTCGGCCTGCCAAACTACCAAACTGAGCGCGCCTCGGGTTGCGCTGCTCGAAACTAGCTCTGCGCGGGGTTCGCCACCCTGCGCTGCGCCGGGAAACTAGAGCCCGAGATGTTAACACTGCTGTTATGAAAACAGTGAAACAGATGTTCATGTTGTTCAAACAGCCTTTTCACCCTCTTCACCTCGTCTCACTCTACCTTGCTTTCAGTCTCTTTCCATCAGTCCCTCCTTCTCCATCAAGGTTGCAAACAAAGGCTGTTTACCATATTCATGAAGCTGTCGGATGACAAATGAAAGCGGGGGCAAAAGAAAGAGCAGAACCCATTCTTTATCGTCCTTTCATCGCATATCGATCATCCTTTCACGTGTAATTATTTTCTGAATCCCTTCGATCGTCTCAACTCACAATGTCCCTCTATTCTCTGTCTTTCTCTTTCAACAGCCTGTTTATATAAAGGAGAGCTCTCTCTCTCTCTGTGTTTGAGTTTGCACATTATGATACTAACAGAAACACCCTGTACTGTATTATGTGGTCTGATGTGTTGTGTCGTGTGTGTGTGTGTGTGTGTGTGTGTGTGTGTGTGTGTGCGTGCGTGTGTGTCATGAGTGAATGGGGAGAGTGATGAAGACATAAAAGGTGTGTATGTGTGCTGACAGTGATAAAGAGCAACTCAGATACTTCCATAATGTGAGTCTTATCAGCAGGTGTGTGTCCGTCCTTAATTCCTACCTCCCTTTCCTAATCCAACCCTTTCTTACTTCCTCCTGGTTTCTTCTTATCTTGACCCAAATCACCTCTCTTCTTCCCCATCTCTTCCTCTCCTTCAATCTTTTCCTCCTTTTACCGTTTCCTTGCTAATTTCCTGCCCTCTTTCCCTCCCTTTTCTTCTTTACTGCACCCTTCTCTGAATGCCTTACCCTTTTCCTGCCATTCTTCGATTTGTCCTTCCTTCAGCCCTTCAGTTCGTCTTAATTCTTTCCTTCTCCACTTTGGTCCTCATCTCACCCAACCCTTGTCTTGTTCTCTTCATCCATCAGTCATATGTTCTCCTTTCTTTCTTTCTTTATTTCCTTTCTCTTTGGTTGTTTCTGCCCTCCTTCCTTTCTTTCTTTTTCTGATGTTTTTCCTCCCCACTTATTTAGTGCCTCCCCCCTTAAACAATCTTTGACCTTCTCACTTATTTTCATTTACTTCTAAGCACCAGTTTTTCAGGTTTTATAACGCAAACAAGGTTTTTATCTCTTTCTTTCTCTCTTTATTTCCTTTCTCTTTGGTTGTTTCTGCCCTCCTTCCTTTCTTTCTTTTTCTGATGTTTTTCCTCCCCACTTATTTAGTGCCTCCCCCCTTAAACAATCTTTGACCTTCTCACTTATTTTCATTTACTTCTAAGCACCAGTTTTTCAGGTTTTATAACGCAAACAAGGTTTTTATCCCTCTTAACTGGGCAAGCAAAAATAAATGAATAAATGGCTGTGTATTATCTGTGTTATTGTTGCAGATAATTTGACACTTGGGAGCCATTGTGCTGCATTATTCTGCTCTGAATTACATGGTTGAGGATGACTAACGACTGCAAACACAACCAGACTCTCTCTCATGGATGAAAATGTGAAATATGGAGACCTTTGTTGCATTCATTTCATCCTGCACCCCTCCCACCTCACGTTATCTCTCTGTGACAGTTTGAAAGGGAATAATGACATGACGCATCACCGTTTTGAGACACATGAATGAAAAGGCTGAATGAGCTGTGAGAGAAAGACAAAGGGACAGTTAGAGATATAGAGAGCGGTGAAGGGGAGACAGGCAGATGGAAGGAAAGTGAGATAGAGGCAGACACCTCGCAGGGACAGTGGGAGACAGACGTAGGGAGATAAATATGCTGGGGGAAGAAGAAGACGGAGACAGACGGAGAAAGAGAGACAAGAGGGGAGAAAGAGAAAGAGACAGAAAGCCTGCCTCCTTATCTCACCCTGCCTTTCACAGCCAGCCTCATGCTGGCACCTAATACTACTGTGTTTGTGTGTGTGTGTGTGTGTGTGTGTGTGTGTGTTTTGAATTTCTGAAAGTATACAGTATGTGCGCATGTTTTCCTGTTTGTAAGTGTGGACCATTTTCATCAAAGTTAAATCAGTCTATAATTTCTTTAATTAACTCTCTAATTACGTAGTCACAAATCATAAAACAGTGAATCCATCATGATTTTAATGAGTGCAAGCCAGATAATATCTTCAAACTTTTTTGTTTTGTCCTGCCAACAGTCAGACTCCACAGACATGTTAAATTCAGGGTCATAAAACAGAAAAAAGCAGAAAATTCCTTAAAAATTTAAGAAGCTGGAAGCAGAAGATATTTGACAGTTTTGCTCTATAAAATACTTAAAATATTAACAGAATATCAAAAATAAAATCTCGTCAGCTTGATTTAGTGATAAATAGTTTCAGTCCCAGTCTAAAGGTGGTGTTTGCATCCATCCGCTCTGTGAATAAATGTGTCAACTACTTCCTGAAGTGTTTTTGTGTGTGCTTGATTTCCATGAAGCTATTTAATCTGTTTAATGTCCACATGTGCAGTATGTTGCCCAATATGTGCTTGTGCCAGTGTGTGTGTGTGTGTGTGTATATGTGTGCATGTGTGTGTGCACTTGTGTGTGTGTTATTTCCACAAAGACTTTTCAATCTCACAGACGACTTGGGGTGTCATCAACAAATCAACATTTACAGCTGAGGTCTGATAGTTACGCCTGCCAGGTAGAGTTCATCCACTCACATACACGTGTGCACACATTAAGTCACTAAGGCGCACTAACTAACACATTATCTTATTTGTTTATTATTTACAGAGGGTTGTATGTGGGACTTATTCTTGGTTGGTTACTGTGACTCTCTGGACTCTTCATTGGTTGCCTCGCAGTGATGAAAAGACTCCTTGAGGTTACTGAAGAAAGACCAGTCAAGAAATACAGACCATTCACCAGTGCTGTGCTGATTTTGTATGGCACGTCTTCAAGTGAAAGTAAAGAGGACCCCTTCCACAAAAATGTTTTTGAAATTGTTTTTGTACAACCACAAAGTGCGCCCTGCTGGTGGGCTCCTAAGGCCTAAGTACATGAAGTAAATATAAGTAACTGAGGTGTATTGAGCAGTGTTGGGGGTAACATGTGACAACAGTAACACATTACAGTAATATTACGTTGAGCAGTAACAAAGTAATATAACGCATTACCAACAGGATTTTGGGTAATATTGTTACATTTACAATGTCACATATGGCATGTTTTTTCATTCACCCACACCGCTCCACTTCCACTAGTGCACCACAGGAAAAAAAATCCCCTGAAGGATACTGTGTGTTTCCATGTCATTACTGACTGCATTATAAAAGGGTGAGTCATGCTGTACTGTGCATTATCATGTTCAGTGTGTTTCCGTTAATACACCTACAATGTCTAAGACACATCCTGTTCTGCTTTTGTGTCCTAAAGTGGATTTTTACTTGTGTAGCAGACCCTACGCCATAGCCTACGTATGTGGATTACGCCATTGTGAGCACTTATACTTGTGCGGTGGTGAGACTTTGTCGCTCTGCAGTTATACCTCCAAAACACTAGTCGGTGGCAGGGTTTCTAGGAAGTGCTGTAGAGTTTAGTTGATTCAAAACACACACAAAATACACTTTGAACACACATTAAACATGACTTAATAGAGAAAATTTCAAACACAAATACACGAATTGGCCTCACTATAACTCGCAACATTCACAGACAAAGCATGCCAGGCTACGGCATAGGTTACGGCATAGGCTCTACGTCGACGCAGAGCCTTGGCTGTAGGTACAGTGTCAATTCAACGCAGAAGTATAAATTCCGCTTAAGGCTGCTTGAAAGCAGCTGGGATAAGGAGCTGGCCTCCCACTGTTTTTTTCACGTCCCGGTGATCAGCACATCTAGGTGATGCCATCAATGTGCCTTAGTACATGTTGAATACGTTTCCATTCACATCCCCTAAAACTGCAGAGCAACGCCAGTCTCCAGTGCTGTTGTTACTGACACACTGGGACAGAGCAGGTGGGTCTTCCAGCTCCGATGTATTAATTTGCGCCCGTCATAGTGACTAACTTGCATACCATTCTGTTTGTTGTGCTAACCTTAACATTTGTTTTAATGTTTCAAATCATAAGCTCACACATATTTATCTATATCTCATAATTATTAGACTCTGATCCTCTACCTGCCTGTCTGTCCCCGTGCCCAAGGCTATTGGTTTATTTCAAAAGGTTTAGGCTATTTATTTCTTCTATGTCATCATGCTATTATTGATATAAGCAGGGGATTTTAATACAAAGTGGTAANGCAGAAGTATAAATTCCGCTTAAGGCTGCTTGAAAGCAGCTGGGATAAGGAGCTGGCTTCCCATTGTCAAAAGGGTTTAGGCTATTTATTTCTTCTATGTCATCATGCTATTATTGATATAAGCAGGGGATTTTAATACAAAGTGGTAACCACTGTGAATGCATGACTGGGCCAGACGTAATAAACTGGAGCTTCTGTGCTTTAATTAACTGCTGTGAAACATTAGCCTCATCCATTTACAATGCTTAGGCGTTCTTCTGAGGCTATTTTGGTGAATGCAAAAGTAGTGTAATAAGTAACTTACTCTACACAGAAAGTAACATTGTAAAGTAACTTATTTCTTTCAAATAAACTGAACTGGTAATATGTAATGCATTACATTTTGAGAGTAACTTGCCCAACACTGGTATTGAGCATGGGAAACTTCTGTCTAAGGCGACTCAAGACCACTTTCTATATTTATCAATTATTTAAACAATAAAGAAAACAATACCACACTGTGAACACTTTAGTGCTCTATAAAATAAATAATAATTCAAAATTGACAACTCTGTACACAAAATTGTGTTTTATGAGTAAATAAAATAATAATCCAAACAATCTGCCCTCTAAGCAACAAAGTCGGCCTTTGTTCAGTTGCAACAATCAGACTTAGTGCGATCTCCTCTCCTCCTCACTTTATTTTCCTGTCTTTCCTTTGCTCTCTTCTCATTTTCATCTTCATCTTCTCCCTCTTTCTTTTTAAATAGTCATGTACCAATTCTTGTAATTATCTTTTGAAAAAAACTTAAATATTCAGAAATAATAGTGTAAACATAACTGTATCTTCCACAACATTATTCTTGTGTGTTTGAGTAAACTTAAGCATATGTAAAGTTGGATGTATTATTAATGAGTATTATGACAAGGCATGATTGATGATGATTGATCTGACACATTCCTGACACAACCTTAGGAGGTCCGCTGTCGGCTGATTCTGCTCTTGAGTGAGGGAATGATTGTGGTCCTTATTTTCCAACACCTCTGAGTCACTGTACTCAGAACTTAAGAATCACACCTCAACTTTTCTTATAGTATCTTTAGCTGCTTAATACAAAGCTTCTCACCCGAACCTTTTACTAGTTTTTTTTAGGCATTGGTCAAAATCTAGGATCATTTTAAAGACAATGTCGTAGAAGTGTTACACATACTGGCCCAGGTTTCAAGAGGTGTTACACTCAAATAACCACAGCTACCTGCACTGAACCATGCTGAGATGATAGAGGGAGGGAAGAGTGAACATAGAGGAGTAGATGGAGTCTGGGGTCAAACACTGGAAGAGTTTTTGGATCGGAGGGGCAGATGAGAGAAACAATTGACAGTCGAGCAATTAGCTGAGCCTCAGTGGCTTTAAATATGACTGACATTTAGGTCTGAGAGCACTGTAAGACAAATTACTGATGTAAAGGATGAACCAGAGTGATTTGTTGAGCATGTGATGAATGAAAGGAACATTTTACATTAGCAGTTATTAAATCAAATTGTGTTTAATTTATCAAGTCATATCACAATTTATCATGCTTCAGTTTATGTGCATTTTCATCAGACTGGTTCTATATTCACATTAATTTTCACTCTCTTGTCTATATTCATCCGTCAGCTTTGTCAGTTCTATTCTTCTGGCTCACACTGAGAAAAATCGGTGTTTCATTGTTAAAGTTGTGACTAATGAATGAGTTAAATATGCCTCAGATTTGTACTGAATAAACTCTAGATGACATTTTCTTTTATGGATTAATCAAATCATTTGTGTCTTGTTTTCAGCCCACGCTGATATTTTCATCTTTTAAGTTTCACTTCTACTCCTCATATTTTTCTGATTGAACACAGTATTGAAGTTCAGAAACTGCAATAATAAGAAACACACAGTAAGACTTCTAATGAATGAATATGACATTTAGATAATATATTTATCGTAAACCATTTTTTAGACTTTCTAAGCTGCTAGTAGAACTGATAGTATTGCGTGTGCATCACACACCTACACACTTCTGACAGCGAATGGTTTTAAAGGCTGAATTTTTTTCAGAGGATGTGCAAATAACTCCTCAAGCACCATTACTCTTTCTTCCTGAACTTTATTTTAAAGACATGTTTAATACTGGTATCATGAATCAATCTTTAATTATAGCTCTTTTTGTCTGTCTGTTGCCTGTAGCCCACATTAGTATAATAACAATGAGCATAATGAATTGTGTTTATAACCCACAGCATTATAGAATAATGAGAAAAGAAAAGGAGAGGGAGGAAGGATGTGGGGTGGCAGAGAGGAAAAGGGAAAAAATCTGAATTAAACAAAGGAGAAAAGAAACAGGAAAGGAAAAGAAGGCACTGGAACCAACAGCTAACAGAGAAGGGAAGAATAAAGGGATGAAGAGAGGAAGAAAAAATGAACAAGTGAGTGTAGAGAGGGAGGAGAGAGTGGAAATAGAGGAAAATGAACAACATAACTGTGGTTGCTGATGTAAATCTCCCCCAGGTTAAAACAAGATGATAATTAAAAATGTACCGCAGGGTCACACTGTGACTGTGTGAGAGAGTGCGTACAGTGTATGTGTGTACATGTGTGTCTTACTGTGCAGCTTCTATTGCTGTGTGTGTGTGTGTGTGTGTCTGTGTGTGTGTGTGTGTGTGTGTCTGTGTGTGTCTGTGTGTGTCTATGTGTGTGTGGTGGGGGTGTTGAGGGGGTGAGATTGCAGTGCCCATTAAAAGGTGTCCCTGCTGCAATCAGTGTACAGAGGCCTTAGGGCCTATTTGTTAGTACATCAATCTGGAGTTAATGGAAACACACCACACACAAACACACACTCGTACACACAACCAAACTGCCTACAGTGCTAACATTGTCAGAGAGACTGCTGAACAGCGGGGCACACACATGAAAGCACGAACGTATGCACTTGAAAACACACACACACACACACACACAGCTGGCAAGGAAGCCAGCCAACCGGGCCTGCAGCAGAACACAACACATACTGTTTAGTACAAGCAAATCCCAGTGAGATCCCTTCAATTTTTTAATTCCTGCCTTATCAGACCTTTCTTGTTGTTGTCAACGCAGCTTATTGTTTTTTGTTCATGTTCTTAGTTGAAGCCTGATTTCCTCTTGCTCTCATGCTACTGCTCACACTGCTAAAATGACATTTTTTGAGCCTGATGTAAGTTGCCAATCCAAACATGCTTCACTCTCCATCTGAAAATCACCCAGTGAAGACAAATCAAAGTGAAAAGACTACATTTGAAAATGTCATGGTTTTGACTATCGGCCAGTTTTCATCAGTAGATAAGGCAGCGCTGTAGCGAGGCCTGTGCGGGCTCTGTAAATGTTTTAGCACAGAGCAAATTGGATTGAGTACATATCTGCTCGTAAGTCACTGTTAATCGCTGACTAGAGGAGATGAAAGAACAAAAACACAGCAGGACAGGGATGGGTAGAGTGCAGACAGGCTGAGAGTGGCCAGCAGAGCGCTCACAGAGGCACCATCTTTCTACTGTCTGACCCCAGACACCAAATCCCCACCAGCTCCACACCTGCTGTTCTCTACATGGACCTGACCTCTGACTTCCCTATGGACGGTCCCCACAGGGTCCAGTAAAGAACCACTTTATCAAGATCCCGAGACCAAAGCTAGGCAGTGAGGTGGTTCTGGTATAGCAGCCACAGTCAGAATCCCAGATCACGTGATACCTTCTGAACAAACAAGACTTTTCCTCTATTATCAAACATTACAAAATACACGACTGCAAAGGCAGCTGAACAACAGTCAGAGGACTGTATCCATTAGAAGTACAACAACCCCCATGATTTACTTCCAGTGTCAATGCTGAGTGCCAATGCGGGAAGTAGTCTGACATTTATGTATTACTGAAAGTAAGGGTGTGGAGGTTGGGGTGGTGGATTGTTGTGTAGTGAATCTGACTTGGAAGTGGGGAACCTGAGTGTTCTGTCACATACTTGCCATTATATCTGCCTTCTTATTAACAGTAACCATGATCTTTCCCAAACCATAACCAATTATTTTAGGTGCCCAAACTTAGTCAATATAATCAAGTGTTTTACATGCTTAACTTTGAACATACCCATAACCATGACCTTTTCCAAACCCATTGAATGTTCTTGCCTAGTTATGATTGCTAATGTGCATTGTGGGCCCACAAATGTAGATGCCTGATTGGAACAATGGAATTAATGGGGCTCCATCTTAGAGCATGGTATCCAGTTCTCTTTGTACATCCAAACTCTTAATACATCGAAGCTCTTCTTTGTTGTCCAGTTAGTTTTAATAAGCCAGTCTGACAGTTTGGCTGCATGTGCATGTAAGTGCATTAGGAATGTGTGTATACCACTGGCTAGTTCATTGTCGCTGCTCTGCACTGCACTCACACAGCGATTATTGCTGACATCGGGATAGCATTGTCATGGAAGCCTAGCGCCCACCCTCTGGTTTCCACCCAGGTTAATATGTTAGCTCTGTCAGCACTGTTGCCATTGTTAGCGCTGCATGTTGAGTTAGCTTTGTTAGCTACTAAACGCCAGCTTAGCCATCCCTTGTTGAGAACCCATCCCAGACTCTACATCATAGATATCAGGGCTCGACAGTGCGAGCGTTTCACTCGCATTTGCGACTAAAAATAGGTGTGTGCGAACTGTAAAAAATATTTAGGGGCACATGTGCGCATAAAAAAAAACAGCTGAAGCAGCCTATATTTTTGTCAGTAAAAAAATATGATAATCTAACCGCAAATGTTGGAGGAACTCCAGCCGCCTTCCCTCTTCCCTGTGTGACACGGTTATGGGCCGTTTTCCAAGCCACTGTCGGCACAATGAATATCGTGTGCGACGCCAAGGGTAGCGGTGCCGCTTTGTCAGGCGTTGCCTCTCCATAGACAAACAATTGGACAGCCAGCGCAAAGCGGTTTTACAGCTGATCATGTGTAGAGGCCTTTAGGGACCGTTCGCCACGGTACCGCTGCTGGGCAGGGTGGAAATAAAGCCCTTTTCACACAGAGCGCGCAAAGCGCAGACCTCCGCCGACGAACCCATTCATTGTGTATGTGCTACCGCGGCGCAAGAGCGCACCGCTCTGCCGCCGAGCTGAGCGGCGCGCGCCGCCAGCCTGCGCTCGAATTGAAATTTTTTTAATTTCACCGCAACGCGCTGTGACGACACCTCGGCGCCGCGCGTCCAATAGCAGAGAAGAGCCTGAAGTAGACCCGGAAGCGGTCACCATGGAGCTGTAGCTCCTGAACGAGCCTGTACTCCCCCAAATCCTGTCCTCTGCGCCCTACCCCGCGGTGGGCGCCGCGAAAGCTCTGTGTGAAAGAGGCTTAAGTCCTGCAGAGTTTCAGAGGACCTGGAGAATGTTTTAGGATAGTAATAACATTATATAAGATAATCATATTGCAAAGATAATATATATAAGATAATAACATTAAAGACAAAATTAAATTGCAATACTTTTTCAAAACTTGATGATTTTACCTTTCTGTACATTTTGTATACAAATTCATTAAATAATTTTGCTTGTAAATGTCTATTTGCATCACGTTTATTACGGATAACACATTATTTGATCAATTTACATTGTGCCCCTAAAGTTCTTTGTGCACTCCTTACTTTTTCAACTTAGGAGCACATGTGCTCCTTGGGAAAAAAGTTAGCGTCAAGCCCTGGATATGTGCTAATTGTTGCATACACCAGCTTTAGGTGTAGTTAAGCTGTTTTGGCATTTGCTGTTGTGAGCACTTGGTGTCAACAACTTGGTTTCAATGCGGAAAACCTCTTCCTCAGAGCCAATAATGTGTTTGACGTCAGTCAGTTGCCATACACGGAGGAAGACCTGGGTAGTTAGCATGCAAAGTGCCAGCATCAGTACTGAAGAGACATAAAAGAGCTGCACTTACAGGATCATCATGGACAGAAAATCACTGTCATCAAATCTGTGCAGCATTGGCATGGTGAAAGGGGCACCTCTCCCATGCACAGGGTTAAGGTGGAATTATAGTTCTGTGTTAAGGAGTTTTGGTTACCCTTTGTAGCCTATTCACATATGCTCCTCTTCAAAATGACTCCCATTAACCCTTTCATCAAGTAAAATACCAGCTTTAGTATATATTTATGCCTGACGGTCACACTACTGTGGCTCTTGAGCTGTCCATCTCTGTCATGACAGGGAAAAAACTGCAGTGTCCATGGTAGGGTCCCAGTTGGCCACACACATGCTGTGCCATGAAGAAACACCACAGAAAGAGCACTTTGCACCAAAGATAGTGACAGCATTAAAAAAAACGAGGACCTTAAGGATTATCACTTTAACAGCAGAATAAAGAGATAGAGAAGAGCTGTTGGTCCTTACCAGGCGTGATTTCTATCACTGTGTCTTGTCTTTCCGGGGGGAAAAGAACCTTGGGAGGCTGAGTGGTCTGGAGAGCTATGAGAGAGAGGGAAAGAGATACAGGAGGAAGGTTCATTATCAGGAGGGTGTGAGAGTTTTGAACTAATGAGCTTTAGTCAGGTGGACATAAATCACCATATTATGGGCTCATCATTCACACATGATAAATCTAAAAATCTAAGAAAACAAAAAGGTAAAGGAGAAAATTCACTTTATTTGTCAATGCACACGTGTTTATCATGTCCATCAAGTATCAATATGTAACACTGGTTTAAACAGGGAAAAAAAGAAGAGACGTCCTTATTTTTGGAAGGAAAAGTTGGAACATTGAGTGTTTCATCCATTCACTGTTGCAATTTGCTGTATATCAAGTTTCAATCGAACCAAAATAAATTAAACCAACAGCTTTACTTAAATGTACCAGTATTTCTGTCAACTGGATAACAGCACCTGATGTGTTAGTACAAGGACAGATAGAGCTAGAGCAAAACCCAGACAGGCCAGAGAGTTGGAGAGTGACAAATAATAAGGTAAGTCTGAGATCTGAGTTAGCCTGAAAAACGGTTGCAATGTGGCTGTAGAGCTACACAGTACACCATTTTCTAAGGAAACCACCCAGGGAGAGTGCTGGCCTTTGCTCCACCAATTGATCACTGCCCTGCAGCATCACAAAGCCAAATATAAAGAGTCGCATCGACTCTCACACCTACAAGATGCCGCCTCAGCCATGGAGGCAGCTCAGTGCACAGCTTGTCTCACCTCATGATTTCTTTTTGTCTCTTTGCAGGTTGACTGCCTCACAGCCTTTCAACTCTGATGACCGGCAGACACTCTCTGCTTCCACCTGAAGCACCTCTCAATTTCAGCTGGCTAGATTCTGAACACCATTGCTCTCTGCTGTCCAACACTTTCCCCCCTCACCACCTCCAGGTTCCTAATAATCCTCTGACGTGTTTCAATGCTCCCATTCTTCTCTGAAGGCTGTGTCACAGCACATGAAATAACACTAAGATTAAGAGGTTGATTTCTGGTGTCTAGCAATTCCTAATGATCATGCAACGATCATCGTCATATACTGATGATTTAGCAAGAAACATGACGTGAATGAAGTTGTGAAGCTGACTAGTATTTCAGTACATACAGTACAGCTTCTGTAGATTCCACTAACTAATGAGAGGACACTGTCGAAGATTAAAGCTGACACCATGAATAAAAATTGGATTTTGACTTAAGGCAGGACAGCCATGCTAGTGGTGTGACTCTAGAGATGGCAATGACAGTCTGTGGGTCGGTTGGTCCACAGCTTTGGTCCAGCTTGAAATAGCTTAGCATCTACATGATGGCTTACCAATACATGTTGTACAGACATTCATGGTCCCCACAGGATGAATTCTAATGAGGTCAGCGATCTTCTGACTTTTCCTTGAGTGCTTGAAAAAAGATGAACGCCGCACACTCAGCTCCAAGTAAAAAAGGAATTTTATTTAGGACAACGTTTCGGCACAGGGCCTTTGTCAAGTCTTAACACACATGAGACACCAAAAGGAGTGGCTGATAAAGCCTTCTGTGAGCAATCAGCTCACCTGGTGTACACACCTGGTCTGCATTTGACACTAATCACCTGCATGTTTGACAGCAGAGAAGTGAATAAATCAGCTGATTGCAAAACTCACATCAGAGATCAAACATCACAATCCATATAAATACAATCCTATCAAAATATCCATTTCAGAGAAGAAAAAGGAAGTATGCAATACGAAACATTCTGCACAGGATCCCAATGGACACAAAAAACACAGATTATTCCAAAACAAACACAATATACAATATTTACAAAAAAGAAGAACAGATCAGCTGCACATCAACCTATAAAAAGGCATCATTAGCAATATAAGCTGTACCTGGTCTCTGTCACTAGAACTGACACTATTTATCTAGAGCAAAAAGTTATAGAAAACATTTCAAATCGTAATCAACATTCAGACCATTTGGTGCCAGAGTGTTCAAATAGTGTATGTAGTGCTACCACGCTGTTGACATTTGTGGTTTTGAGTATCTTGACAACTATTGAAGGGATTGCCAAGGAATTTAGTACAAACACTCATGTCGCTCTCAGGATGAATTGTAACAACTTTGGTGATCCCTTGATTTTTCTTCTAGCACAACTATAGGCTGAAGTGTTAATTTGTCAGATACTTTGGTTTACGACTAAATACCTGGAAATACTAATGACATTTCCACCTATCTCAGCTATATTTTGTTTAGAGCTAATTGGTGCTTTTTTCTCTCATTTCCAGTAGACAAAAGCTATGTACATGGCTCTGCATTTAACTAACTCTCTTTTTTCATGAGAGTGCCAGAAAACAGGGTTATTAAATAGTAGTAAGCAGCATGGAGCCCTGTGAAAATGCTACGTGGTTACTTCTTTTTTTTTTATTCTGTTACTTATTCAATTTTGCTCTCAAACTTGGTGCAGACAAATTCTGAATGATGTTCAAGTGCTGCTTGGACAGAGAGGGACTCTAACTTATGGTGGCGTGTCATTGCATAGTGCCGGAAAAGGTGTGAAAATTAGTGTGTCCAACCAGGTTTCAAATTTCATTGCTGCCAAATGGAGCTGGAGCCAGTAAATACCCATAACTACAGCATAATCATTTTTATTCGGTGTGAATGCAGATTGTAACCTTTCCCACCAAAGACAAAAGCCAGATGTTACTGGGTTTCTCGTCCAGTGGGAAAAGGGATTTAGCACGTTAGCATGCTAACATACAACACAAAGATTATGAAAAATGATTATGCACTGCTGCAACTGCAATGTTAGCATAATAATATTGACAGGGTTCTTGCACCATTTTAAAAGTAAAATTTAATGCTTTTTAAGACCTCAAAGAACATAATTTAAGACCCAAAAATAATATATAAATATCAATTTATTGACTTTATGCAGATAGTAACAGTACTGGTTATGTGCTCTTTTCAAGTCAGTCTATGGTCACCGTGGTCTTTGTGTGTGTGTGGCCTATAAATTTAATGGTAAATTTTGCAAATTAAACTAATGATTTTCTATAGGTTTACTAACTGGTAAAATCATATATTTTGTGCTAAAATACAACATATCTAATGTGTATTTACAACATAGCTTGATTCTGCATCTCTATTTACAGCTCATTAACCCTTACGTGAATGTTTAGTGTTGCTGTGGCAACAAGTGACAGACTACATTAGCAGCTAGATTTGCCCAACCGTCAACAACAACCCATAAAACCACAATTCGGCATATTTACACATAATAAACCACATCTACCAACAGTTACACCCCTTAAACTCTGAGCTAATGTGTTGTTACCTGTTAGATTGTCAAAGTGACCATAGACCTGTGACCTAAATATAGCACATAACCAGTCCTCTGCCGACTCTGCCCGGATTGGGAGCACTGAGCACCAGGGGAGTGTTGGTGTTTACACCACTAGTATAGGAGCTTTGGATCGCATTAACGTTGCTCAATTTTACACCATACTTAAGGGTCATTCTCACTGCCGCGATACGGAAATGTGGGACGGATTTGCGGAATATTTGCGCAGCGCTTTTCCGTGCTCAAACCATACACACAGGCGCGGTACGGACACGGTGCGAAATTTCGCGTTGTTAGGCCCGTTTCCACCGCAGGAACTTTGGGGTAATTTTACGGGGCCGGGGCCGTTGGTTGCGTGTCTCCACCGCAGGAACCACCCCCGAGGGACAGAGTTCCGGAACTTTTACGGGGGTTAAACAAGTCCCTGCCTCGGGGTAGGTACTCAGAACGGCCCCGAAAGACTCCTGGCTGGGGCTTGGGGATTACTTGGTGCTGATTGGATATACTCAAGGAGGGATGTGACGTCAACAGAAAGCAACAAAATAGCCGGCATTTTTAAAACTCAGCAGACGAAGATTAGCTCGTTCATATAGCTTTCGCCGCCATGTAAAAAAACTCACTCAATGGCCCGTGAAAAAATTATTCTTTCCAGCGGATATCTTAGTTACAACATGATTGAGCTAGCAAAGCAGTTTTGTGTTGCTATGTGTGGTATTTATTCAGTTTTGGGAAATCACGATGGGAGCTAACACCAGGACGTCATCTGTTAAAAGCCTCCCGTTGTCGGATACGACATGAAACTACTCCAGGCCAGTAACAAACCTCAGTGTTACTATATAAAGGTAAGTAAGTACAGTGTTTGCAGGTGCTTCTGCACCTTAAACTGTTTAATTACTCAAATTTTCAGTGTAACATACACTAAGTGTCCCACTGTCACAGTTTTTCTTTTCTTTTCTTTACTTTGCCACCTTGTACTTCAGCTTTCCCCCCCAATAACCCCGTCAATGCCTCTATCATTCCATCCCTCTCTCTGTATCTCTGATAAGACTGATAGTTTCATTTGCATTCTGAAGGGACCGCTGCACCCTTTTGAGATTAATGAGACAACCCTTCACCTAGACCTACTCCTCTCCTGTTCTGTCCTCTATTCCTACCCCGTACCTTTCCTTTCCTGTCCTTTCCTCTTTGCTTTGTCACTATGCCTTTAGTTAAGGCTGTATGTTGCAGTATGTGTTGTATTCTTAATCTTAAATTACATGATAGAACATACTGCATGACTTTTCATGGCTTTAAAGGGACAATTCACCCCAACATAAAATATACATATATTTCCTCTTACCAGTAGTGCTATTGATCAGTCTAGATTGTTTTGGTGTGAGTTGCAGAGTGCTGGAGATATTGGCCATAGAGATGTCTGCCTTCTCTTGAATATATTGGGACTAGATGGCACTCAGCTTGTGGTGCTCAAAGCGGGAAAAAAAAACATACAAACTCAACAGCAATGTCTCTTTTCAGAAATCATGTCCTGGTTACTGAAGATAATCCACAGACCTTGCTGTGAGCAGTATTATGTAAGAACTATTTTCTTTCTACCAAACTACATCCATATCTCTACAGCTGACATCTCTAACACTCAGCAGCTCAAATCAAAACAATGCAGGATTAGCACTACAGGTAAGAGGAAAATATGTTTCTTTTTGATGTTGGGTGAAATGTCCCCTTAAGCCGAGTTAAGTGTCAATGGTGTATTTGCCTGCACCTGGCTGGTATTCTGGGAACTTATTGTGAACTTGGCTGCGACAAAGTGAGAAGGAGACACAGTAGGAGCTACGTCAGTAGTGATTAAGTAGTGGTGCAGTGCGTCTTTCCTACATACATCCGTGTCTTTATTAAGTGACACCCCTAACAGATCCTGATGAAAAGTCTGCACTACTGTTTTGTGTTTATGTTTGGTCTTTTTGAATTATAAAAAGTCTCTCCAGGAAAAAATACATTTCTAACAATACATGCAATGCATTATTTTGTACCATTTGCACCTTGCTGTACACTTTCTCTAACTGTCTTGTAGTTACACTTAACACCAATGGCTGCAAAATACGCAAAAATCTGTCACAGCACCAGCTGCACCAACGCCATGTTCCATTAATTCACAAGGACAACTCTCTCTGAGAGAGAAGGAAAAGTATGGGTCTGTGATAACCTGAATAAGAATCTAAATATCAAAAGGTGTATGGTGAATAGATGGTAATTATGGGGTTGCTGTTTACTTTTAGCACACGGCTTTACAAAGACACACACACGAGCACGCATTTGAGATCTCTGAACTTGTTATAATGCTTGCTTGTCTTGAAAATGTCAGTATGCTGTTGATGTGAAAATATGTGTGCGTGTCTGTGTCTACATGCGTGTGGAGAAAGTGCCATTAGCTTAAAGGCACTGGCTGATTTCAACCAAGCAGCTCCAGGAAGTAATGATTCCCAGGAAGTAAACAGGAACCATATCAGCTCTGTTTAATACACTTTGTAGTTCTACTGTATCTGAGCAACTGTGAAGATAATGCAAAGCCCCAGCTTAATGTGAGAAAAGAAGTTTGCATGCAATGAGACAACAACATTGATTAGACAGCAACTTAAGCCCTTTTTAGATTGGAATAGTGCAAATTTGCAGGAAAGCCCAATCAGTCTTTTTTCAGCATTGGCAGTATAAAAACAAAATCGGGGAGTGTGGCATAATGCTGCCTACCTACATTTGTTTATACAGAATGCGCCTTTTTCGGGGCAATGGGGGCGTGAGCAAGTAACAAAACGTGTAGCTCAGCGTGTGACGTAACCAGTGACATGGGAGGGAAGCCGCGGCTGGTCAGTCCTTCGGCGATTCTCTCATAAGTTGGCTGTGTCTTAACCGTTCCTGTCATCTGACGGTTAATGGCCTCTTTGTTTGCGAGGACAAGGAGGGCGCGCAATTCCTTGTCTCCCCAGTTGCTCATCTTTACAGTGTCTGTCAGGTTTGTGTTTCCCTCTTGCTACTAGCTGCTCGCTAATTCCTGCTATCAGCTGTTTCCTGTTTATCCACCGCCAGTGGCTCGCATGTGCGGCGTCATCAACAACTCCTCCCACAAGTCTTCAACAGCCCCTCCCATTGCGGAAGGCCGCCTCGGTCTGTTTAAACTAAAAGGGTTCCGCCAATATGACTACCTTACGAGTAGAAGATTGGGCACCTTGGATCAACTCATCAATCAGTCTCTGTGTGTCTAAACGCTTGCAGCTTGCCGGCAAAATGGTCCAACATTCATGGAAAATCTGGCAGTGCAAAAGGGGCTATAGAGTCATTGTGTGGGTCATTGTAAATGAATGTTGTGCGACTGTGTGATGTTTTAAAGGATGCCTTAAAGAAGATCGGTGAAGGTGGAGGAAGAGAGGATTGAAGGCTGAAAAATGAAAAGCCAATGCCGGAGTGCCAAAAACTGCAGTGTCTTGAATGGCCACTGGAGCACCCATAGACCCCCATAGAACACCATGTTAAAGCCAAACTTAAGAGCAGGAATAAAAATTTTATATAGCCTGGTACAAAACTGTTTTGGTCTCTGGTACTAATTTCTCCATTCATGACAACTGTGCAGGGGTGAATTTTTATATATCTCACCTATAAAATTTGTATCAAGTATTAAAGTTATGCAAAATTGAGGGGTGTGGCTGCTTGGAGTGACAGGTATCTGCGAGTGTCAGTTTATCCTTGAGTCTAGGTGAAGGTTTGTGCCAAATTTGAAGAAATTCTGTCCAGGTGTTCTTAAGATATAGCATTTATGAGAATATGACAGGTGGAAACATAATGCTTCTGGCTGCAGTTGGCGCTGGTGTGGAGGCATAAAAATAACATTTACTGCCAGAGCACATCAGAGGTCACATGTGTATTATTTACATTTTGACAGTCAGGTGTAGCCACTGCCCACAATACATCCACTGTGTGTCAGTGCAAAGGGCAACTCAGACCTTTTGTGATCTCCATCCTAATTGTGTACACTGGCCAGATAAACTTATTACCAACACCACATTACAAAGACTCAAACTGCAGCTGTCTCAGTGCGATGCTGCTTCATATGCTCTTTGGGTTTTAGATGAGAATTGACCTTTTCCAGTTAGGTAGTGTGGTGCAGTCCAGCACATTAGGTCAGACAGAGCAATAATCACTAGACAGACCTTAGACAGAGTAGTCAAAGTTTGTTTTCCTGTTTATCTCCTACTGCAATCATTGCAGGGGATATAAATCTGGCATTTTCTTGAACTTAAAGGTTTGTGAGTTTGTGTGCATGTGTGTCATCAGATATGAACTTAAATGAGCGCCAGAAAGTTCAGAAAGTGTGAAAGTCACTTGAGTAACTTTTCTCTGATTTAAGAACACGTTGACGCTACAGTATCTGAATTTTCCTGATCTGATAATTTCAGCTCACCAGGTGCACCAAGTAGATTAAAACAAATACTGCCTTATTGCAGGCTTTATCTCCACAGATGGAATGAAAACAGTTTGTGTGTCAAACCAAATGTGACCTTTTTTACATTTACAGTTTGAGAGCTCATGACAGTAAGATTCACAACACAAGAAACTTTCCAAATGGAATGCAAGAGGACATTTGTTAACATTTAAAGCAATATTCACAATTTCATCATTTTGTCAGCATGATGTTAATTATTCCTGCTGTGTGGTCTATAATGTTTTGTGCAGTAAATAGACTGACCTCAGCATTTTCATTTTGACCTTTGCTGCTTCCTGCCCAGTGAAACTACCAAACACGCTCATCTGACCTCTGACACATTTGACTTTTTATTTTGTGACCATGGAGAGTTTTCAAACCTTATTTGAGATGCGTTTTGTAAAAGTAAAAACTCATATAGGCTACCATAGGCATTCAGGCGAGCAGATGTAAGTGCTGTTGCTCTTAATTCAGCCCAATCGCCAGAAGAAAATGTCAGCATTACAAGTTTCTGTGAACCACAAAATGTTACACTTGGACATTTCATACATATCATATCAACGTTTTAAAAGTGACGTAGTATTTCTGCTGACATTGTCAGGAGGTGGAGGGGATGGTGGATGGACCACTGTTCCATACAAGCAAAAGGGTTGTGGTTTAGCGATTCATTGCTGTGCTTCTAGCTGCTTTTTAGGTTTCAATCATGGGTGTTTTGTGGTGACCTGTTGGGGCAAAGGCTGTTTATCAAGTGGCCAAAATCCTGCAATAAGACACTGTGGAAGGAGGTCAACACTGATCTCTGCAACATCCTAGAAAGCATTAGATGCACCACCATGAAGAAGTTGGAGAAAATGGGGGATCTAATCTACGCCTACGCAGTGGAACGGTTCAGAGTTATCGAAGGCAAGCGATCTACTCCATCAATCCCCACTAAGTCCAGGAGGCAGAAGGAAATAGATTGTCTGGTCAAAGAGAGGAGCCAGCTCAAGAAGCAATGGAGGAAGGCCACAGAGGAGGAGAAGGAGGGCATAAACCTGCTGCAGGAGGAGACTCAGAGTAGACTTGTGACACTGAGGAGAGCTGAAAACCTTCTGAGAAAGCGCAGAAGGAAGGAGCAAACAAGAACATGCTTCTACAAAGATCCCTTCAAAATTGTAAAGTGTCTCTTCACAAAGGAGAAGAGTGGAAGTCTCTCAGTGTCAAAGGCAGACCTGGAGGAACATCTGAAAAAGTCCTGCACAGACAACCGACACCATGAAGAGGTTACACTCCCACCTAACATGCCACCAGTCAATCCACCAGAGCACCAACTAGACATCAGCCCACCCAGATGGAGTGAAGTAGAGAACACTGTGCATAGAGCAAGGGCCGCATCAGCTCCAGGTCCCAACGGAGTCCCATACAGGCTCTACAAAAATGCACCAGATGTCCTGCAATTCCTCTGGAAGCTGATGAAAGTGGTTTGGCAAAAGAAGGAGATACCAACGTCCTGGCGGAGAGCCGGAGGAATCCTAATCCTGAAGGAAAAGGACTCCACAGAAATCGTCCAATTCCGCCAGATCAATGTCTCCCTCGAAGACAAAGAGCAAGTAGATCAGCTCAGGAAGGACGTAGCCAGTGGCCTGGAGACAGAAGCATGCTTCCTGGCAAGCTGAAGCTCTGGTGCATGCAGTTCGGACTACTTCCACGCATCATGTGGCCACTAACCTTTTATGAAGTTCCGATCTCAAAGGTGGAAAAGCTCGAGAGACTGGTCAGCTTATATGCAAGGAAGTGGCTTGACCTTCCCAAGTGCCTCAGCAGTATTGGGCTCTATGGCAAGGGAATGTTAGACCTGCCCATTTCCAGTCTATCAGAGGAGTACAAGTGTACCAAAGTAAGACTGGAGATGATGCAACTGGATTTGAGTGATCCATTTGTAGCCCAAGCTGCCCCCATCCTGACTACCGGAAGGAAGTGGACTCCACTGGCTGCAACATAGCAGGCAAAGGCAGCACTAAAGCACAAGGACATTGTTGGCCGAGTGCAGCAGGGGAGGAGTGGTCTTGGTCTTGGGGACAGAACAATGCTCCATAACGCTACTAATGGTCTAGAGAGTGCCTTTAAAGAAAAACTTTTGAAAGAAGAGATGACATATTCTTTCTTTTTTAAATGAAAAGGTGAATTAATTAGCAACACATGCATCCTTTTGCTCCTACAGGCTTGGGTGGTCAGGTATGACCAGTAGCTTCTGATTCTAGCTATCTTTAGGTAGTAAGACACTGCCTCACTGACATCACTGTGTCAGTTTGCTGACTTTCAGACACTTGATGCGATGTATTAATGTATTGCAGATAAAACATAATTGTGTAAGCTGGCAACTCAATGTACAGTTGGGTACTTAAATGTATAACAGAGCAACCATACTTTTGATATGGACAATCCTATCTTAACTAGTAGTCAAATATTGTGGTGGAGTAAAAACTGCCAACTCAATTTCCCTTGAGAGATAGAGAAAAATAAAAGTAGCATGAAAATAATCAATTGAGGTACAAGAGCCTCAAAACTGTACTTAGAAGAATTTGAGTATTTTCGGCATTTTCAACTTGGACTAAACTACATTGTCAGCCTTTCTGTTCTCTAAAAACAACAGTGAAAAATGTGTATATTGTGCGCTGTTCAGTGTGAATAATCAGATATAATATATTCTGTATATCAAATTGATTTGACCTTTTAGGGAAATATGAAATGTCTGGCGGAGCAGAGAAGCGGGAGACATTTATGTTTAGACCTGATACATTTAGACTTGTATGTCATGCCCTATTCACAGTAAGACTCATTTATTCCTGTCAGAAACCACTCTAGCTTTTTTGGGTGGAAATCGGCCACTCTGATGGTAGAATCCTGAGGGAAATTAAACTAATTTCACTGGTTTGGTGCAAAGCGAATAGCCAGATGCTTCTCCTTAGGAATGCTCGGCAACAGTGTCCTATTAGTGAATCCTGAGTGAAGCTCTGATGTTAAACACATAAATAAACCAGTCATTTCTTCAACCAGCCAAAAAATCATTTAGTTGCTGTTTTCGCCCTCCTTGTATGTCTGTCACTTCTCTCTGTATCCCTCACATCTTTAATCTTTTCATCACTTTATCTCTTCTTTGCTTTCTAAATCTCCCTTTTCCCCATTTCAGTTGTTTTTTGTGCCTTTTTAAAAACGGAGAACCTTGAAAGCAGCAAAGCAGAATGATGTGTGCTAAAATATTTGAAAAAGCTGTGCCTGTTTAACATCTTACAAGTAATTTCCCACATCATAGTGTGCATGTGTGTGTGCATGTACATATCCTTTACATTTGTTTTTGTGTGTGGTTTTGTGAATGATTTGCTTCCTCTAAATGGATGGGTAGTTTACATGTCATTAAAAACTTTCACTTTCAGAGGTGTGTGTGTGTGTGTGTGTGTGTGTCTCTTTATGTGTGTGTACTTAGTGGGCCTGTGCATGTGCTGTGAGTTATGGAATGAATGCAAGAATGTACCCACAGATATGCAAACATGCTTGTGTGTGAACATGAGTGTGCTGTGCATACATGTATGTGCATATCCACGTGTCTGCATACATGTTTATATCCATGACACTGTGTGTGTGTGTGTGTGTTTGTATGTGAGAGTATACACGTGTCATGTACGCATGTTTATCTCCATGTTTCTGTCTGAGTGAGTGAGTCAGCTGAAGTGAGTTGTCTCCCTTTGTAAATGACGGGCGTATACGTCAGTAATGTTTTCGAGAGTTTGTTCAGTTAACTGCCTCACTCATTGCATAATGAGAACATGGATACACAGTCACTAATGTGTTTGTGTAGATAATCAGCTCTTGTGTGTCACTTTGAGTATGTAACACAAGTGGCAACCAGAAAACAGAGGACTTTAATGTTCCTCTCCACCTGATACAGCTGGGACAACCTGTAATCTGTGTAAAAATATTGTAGACTTCTTTGAACTCTACCTTTATTTGATCTCAACAACACACCTTTAAATGTTCGGGGTTGCATCTTGCACAGTTGTAACTAGGGCATTAACAGAAAAGTCGATTTGTCGACGTGTCGACGTCAGTGGCACAAGTCGACACCCCCCGGGAGGAGTCGACAAGTTGTGTGTTTTTTCCCTCTCTCTCTCTGTGTGCTTGTGTACAGAATGCAATCGCTGCCTTTGATTGGCTTACACTGATACTTTATCCTTGACTAAGTGAACATACTCGGGCGTACTATAAGCGGAGCACACTTCGCGAGGAATGTCTGCAGTCATTCGGGCTTTCATAGTCGAGCGCACTTCCGCGTTGTAGTTTCCTGTAAAAATGTCCGTGAAAAATCCCTGCAATGTGAAAAATACATGCCGAGCAGCCACTGGTGCGCGGAACGGAGTCCGCGCGGTCGTAAAATCTGAGCTTTGCGCCCACAGGGCTTGCGGACGTCTGCTTTGAGTCTACGCGGACCTCCACAGAGTCCGTTCCGCGTATGTTCTGCCCGAATATGTTCGGGCCTTCAGACACACATCACATGTGTGGAGATACTTCACTTTCCTCCGCCGTGTCAATGTCATGACGTCATCAAATGACTTGTCGACTCGACTTCGACTTTATTGACAGATAAGTCGACCTGAAAAAAATCAAAGTCGTTAATGCCCTAGTTGTAGCACTATTAGAGTTACAAAATCTGTCCATAGACAGACAGACAGACAGACAGACAGACATATAAACAGCTTGCAAAGTACTCAAACCCACTTCCATGGCAGTTCCAGCTACAATTGGTGTCACTAGGACCACATTATGCCATGATGACACACACAGACTCTTAATGTGAAAACAATACCAGCCATCAGAAGGTTGTCACAGCTGGTAAGAAAGCAAAGAAACAACCAGTTTAACTGAAAACATTTACTTCCAACATAGTCCCAAGACATTAGAGGACACAAGACAGAAAACAGATTTCTAAGTTCAAAACAGGATTGACTCAGTTTTACCCAGACGTACTGAATGCTTGTAGCAACTCTCTATTACATTCAAACTCATTACTGCGTTCTAAATCTCACTGACACCATTTCCAGATACCAGAATCATTGGTATACAACAAAAGCTTGCATTTCACAGAAGCTGGCATATCATTTATATGTACACAGGAAATAAAAGCTGCCCTAACACAGAGCCTTGTGGCACCCCACATGTAATATCTCTATAGATTTGGAAATAGCCCTTCAACATTACATAACAGACTTGAGTTCCTCCTATAAGAAGTAAACAACTTTACTCTGACTGTAACTTTGACACCAGTACTGAATGATTCACTGTGTCAAAGTGATTCTGCAAATTCAGCCTGATCATGCCAACCTAAACTGTGAGGACTGACCTTTCAGTAACAAAAAGTTGTCACTGGCCTAAAATGTGTTGTTTTGGAGCTTAAATGCCATGAATGCAATGCTGTTGTTGTCACTAGGGTGTTACAATTTTGGAACTCTTGTAGGTTAGGAAGAGTATTTTCATCAACTGTCACATCCATCATTTTCAAGCAAAACCAGCAAAATAAGCCCTACTCATATTTTTAAGGTAACCTATACTGTCATGAAACTGCAATAATTAATTGATGCCACATAGTGTGTGGCTTGAGAGTTACGCTTAGCAAACTTATGGTAAGCCCGGAGCTTGTTATCAGTTACTGTTATATACTAACATACTAGCATTGAGCTCTGGTGCCGACCAGTGGAGGAATGGACAACTTTAATTACTAGTTATTTTGTAGATTCCAGTTATTAATATAAAATAAAAATTGACTTATAAATCATGATGCCATATTACAGATTAAACTACTCAGCTGTATGTAATTAAAATGAGCTCCACCGTGATTATAATCCAATAATATATCATGTGAAATGTTTTATTCTGCATAATAAGTACTTTTACTTTTGGTACTTTGAGTATAATTTGATGCTAATATTTTTGGTGGCACAGTGGTGCAATGGTTATCATTGTCACCTCACAGCAAGAGGGTTCCTGGTTCAATCCCAGGAAAGAGCCCTTCTGTACAGAGTTTGCATGTTCTCCCTGTGTCAGTGTGGGTTTTCTGCGGGTACTCCGGCTTCCTCCCACAGTTCAAAGACATGCACGTTAGGTTAATTGGTGACTCTAACTTGGCTGTAGGTGTGAATGTGAGTGTGAATGTTGTCTGCCTCTATGTGTCAGCCCTGTGATAGTCTGGTGACCTGTCCAGGGTGTATCCCGCCTCTCGCCCGATGTCAGCTGGGATAGGATCCAGCCCCCCTGCGACCCAAAACAGAATAAGCGGGTATGGAAAATGAATGAATGAATAATATTTTGTACTTTTCCTTAAGTAACATTTTTAATGCAGGGCATTTACTTGAAACAGAGTATTTTTAAACACTGAAAATGCTACTTTTACTAAAAATCTGAGTACTTCTTTTACTGCTGGTGCCAACAACCTAAATACGGATAACTTTGATGCTTGTTATTATTGTTCAGAAAAAAAAGTCTAATCTTCTGAAACAATGGTGTACCCCTTTAATGCTATTACAAAGCAGACATAAACATCCTTCAATCATCCTTCCTCCTACAGCTACTTAGAAAATGTGAAGGGTGAATCATTCTGGACTGCGGGAAAAAAATAAAAAAATAAAAAAAAGCCTTGGAAAAACAGAAAGCTGAATCATAGCAGCGATGATGCAAGTCCAGCTTTATGGTAATGTCATTATGATGATCTGGTGTTGTGTGAAATATACATAGGCCTATTTCTGATGCAACAACAACTCCTTGGAGATAGCTAGAGCCCGAGGGTGGAACACACTGTGTAAAGCAAGTGTGTGTGAGATTGATGGACTTTAATGTGAGCCTGGTGCAAGTGCTGAGGTGGGGGAAACATTAAACCAAAGTACACCTCTCTCTTTTCACACACACACACACACACACACAGTTGTAGGCATTGTTGATCATTATCACTGATGCCATCTGCTCCGGAGCAATGCCACACTGGAGGGACACCCTGACAGAGGAAACGAGCGCTCTCCCTTAACTCTGCACATAGAGCTGAATGATTAAAGACATAAATTAAAAATGAAGGGCTCTGTAGGGAGGGGAGGAAGTTTGCAGTGGAAGAAGAACAACACTTGATGAGCTCGGATGTGACAGCTACCAGGTGAACAAATTTAACTGGCCTAAAATGTTTTGAGAGTTTGTAACATAGCAACATAATATCATATCGCAAGGTCTTATACACAGAATATCACCTGGTTATGTATTTGGTTTGTTAAAGGTGAGGTGTTTTAGCCGAAAATTAAAGTAGAAATCAAGTAGCGGGAGGATGCCAATGGTTGTTCTTGATGTCTTAATATTCTTTATATTATGAGAAAAGGGGGTAATTATGTGACTTATTTCCTTCCACTGGACAGTTTTGGAAACATTCCTGAGTCAAACTGCTATTAAAGCAGTGTGCTGAACTAATTTCTGTGTCTTGGTAGATTGCTGTCTTTGGTGTATCTTGAAGGTTAGAAAGTGAAGAGTGTTGCAGCTCAAAGAATTACTAATTAGTTCATAATTAGTTTATTAATTAGTTAATAATCTAGCTTCCCTCGGTAGATTTTTAAAATGGACAAAAAAGAATGGGACTACTCTACATGTCCAAGGATCTCTCTATTTGAGAGACTTCAAATGTAGTTTGTCTTTCATTTTCATCAACACATAAATTTTCATGCAACACCGTCACAAAGAAAAGCTTCTGCAACAGGATCATGAAACAAATTCTCACTGCTATAATCTAATTTCGTCTGACAGAAATGCACTTAATGCAAAAGGTGCAACCCAGACCTGCTGATGAGTCTCAATAGAGGATAATATGCTCTGCAGATGATCACAATGAAAAATCCATTTAGCTGTGACCCCAGAGATCTCTCTACAAGTCACCAGCTGAAATACCTCCACCGAGAGATGCAAAATGACACCAGCAAACATTGAGAGCAGAAAAAATAAATGACTTGAATGAAAAAGAACGAGGAAACCAAGATAAGATTAAGGAGTAGATATGATACAGTAGATACATACAGTGTGGACCAAATACATACCTAAGAAGTGCAACTGGTAGTGCTACCCAGTAGGCGATTTTGATGGGGCATCCCCTTTGTTAGCAAATGATCAAAATGCATCCCCCTTGTAAACCTGCCATCTCTTTCTCTATCAGTATTGTTTCTGTATGGCAAATATTAAGCAAAATACATCACTACCACTGACATGACTTTGAGAAAAAGGCATTCAAAGTTTGTAGTATGGGGACTGTACAGAAACGTGAAAGAGCTAATTTGCTTTCTATAGCCGGAGTGCATGCTGGACTCCAAGGGTTGTCCCGAGGGGAAAGATACACAGAAAAAAATTGGGGACACTTTCATTTTGCAGCCAGAAAGGTAACAAAAAACACAAGCATACCCAACAACATGGTGCAGACAGACAAGAAAATACAGTGGTGTGAAAAAGTGTTTGCCCCCTTCCTGATTTCTTACTTTTTTGCATGTTTTCAGCACTTAAATGTTTCAGATCATCAAACAAATTTAAACA
>NC_065509.1:10268765-10268936 GCF_006386435.1 Epinephelus moara | reverse complement strand
GCAGTAGTTGCCTGCTAAGGGTGGCCCAACCAGTTATTAGGTTTAGGGGGCAAACACTTTTTCACACAGGGCCATGTAGCTTTGGATTTTTTTCTTCCTCATTAATAAAACCCTTCATTTAAAACTGCATTTTGTGTTTACTTGTGTTATCTTTGACTAATGTTTAAAATT
>NC_065509.1:10207632-10268705 GCF_006386435.1 Epinephelus moara | reverse complement strand
TTTACTTGTGTTATCTTTGACTAATGTTTAAATTTGTTTGATGATCTGAAACATTTAAGTGTGGAAAACATGCAAAAAAGTAAGAAATCAGGAAGGGGGCAAACACTTTTTCACACCACTGTACTGTTTAGGTTGGAAGAACTCCAGTACTTTCGTCAAAGATACCATAGACAGTTATAGACTTCACACGACAATCTTCGCAAGGTGGATTAATTATTATGAAAAAAACATTTTGATTATTCTGATTGTTGGCCCCCTACAGATTTAAGAAATACAAATAACTGAGTAATAGATGCAAATTTGGACTTTATTACCCCTTCAAAGGTGGGGAGTCATTACTTTTTATTCTTCTTTCTTGTTTTACCATGCTGGTAAATCTGAATGAAATAGACCTCAAAACAATGAACAGCCTGTCCATGCTGACAAAAGTTTAAACATTTAACGTTATATTTTGATGCGCAATGCTAAGCCGCTTGGAATTTAAGAGGTTTTCATATTCTATAGGCCAAGTCTTTTTTTTTTTTTAAATAAAACAAAAACTCACTGTCCCATACCCTGTCTTGTTACTTTCATTTATAATTTCAGGGAGACGTGGAGGTAGGAAGGTAGATTGGCACTGAGCAGGACCACGGTGCAGTTGACAAGTGTTCGCTCCAAACATCATGCCTTTACAACGTTTAAAATTGTATTTCTAATCTGAATTTGGTGAAGAGTTTCATAATCTGAAAGTCAAATATTTATTTAAAATCAAACAAAACCCCCAAATGAACAAATGAACAAACCTGGTCCATCCCCTCTGTGAGAAATGAATTGAATTTCTGGCTGGTGCTACCACTCCGTCTTTAGGCCAGCACCACCTCAGCATGTGCATGTGTGAGAGTGTATAGTTAGTGCTTCTAATTAGTTGATTTAAATCAGTTAAGGGACCCTTACCTAACTGCTGCTGGTACCACCGATAGCATGGATGGGAACACACTATTTCCAGTATAGGGGCTGGGGGCAGCTCGACCACCCATGGAGATTTAGCTAATTATCTTTCTGCTATCTGTAGGCTATGGTGCTCTCTCTCCCTCTCATTCACAAAGGCTCATGTTGAGCAGGTGGAATAACTGTCAAGACATTGAAGTGGCAAGAAATATATCAGCTTTTAATATTTTCTTGAATCGTTGCCATCTAACAGACACACACAAACACTCAGTCAGTGATGGAATGCGTCTGTGGGAAGAAAGCCCACCGGCCTGTCACACAAAACTGTAGTCAATTAAAGTCATTAATATCAGCCAAAAACTCTTTTTATTGCTATTACTGCCAAAGTTTTTCTTTACATATCTCATCTAACGACATATGGGTAAAGGATATTATCAGTAAGCCCAGGTCAACCCTTTTCGAACTATAAAACAATGACCCAAACTCTCTGTTGCAGATGTCCTTCACAGTCTACAGCCCAGCTTCCTGGTTCAACTTTGGCTGATTATTTGACTGTTATTGACGTTTTAGGTTCACTACATTTTGTTTTACCCTTAAATAAAGATGTTAAGATAATCTGGATAAACTGCTGTCTTGTTAACAGCCTGTCTGAATGCAACCCAATTGCAAGGATAAATGTTGCCATTGCATGTTTTTGCAAACAGCGGATACATCACTTTTGTACCTTATCATGCTGTGGATACGTTGAAACTTTACGCCGAAACTTCACATTTCAGCAACACTGTACTTAACGTGTGGTTATGTTTAGGCACAAAAAACACTAGGTTATGATTAGGACAAGATCATGTTTTGACTTAAAATACCAGTTTATTGTGCCAAAATCCCGGCTGGAAACGCAGCAATGTCTCGAAAAAACCAAAAACAAAAAACACCTCTGCTTTTAATATGTATACGTATATGTAATGTCTTTGTCGTTCGCAGAAATGTACAATGCCAAGATTTCCCTCCGATGGCTGAGCTGGTGATTGTCTGACTGACAACATCCATGCTTTTTTTTCCAGAGCAAGAGATATAAATATTAACGGTCTTCACCTATCCACTCTGAATGGTAGCAATATTAAGAGACACACGATACAAATATCTATGTATCTGCCTTGATGAATTATTTGCATCTAACATCACATGAAGTATGTCATCACCAAACTGCATCAACAACATAGATTTTCATAGAGAAACAGATCCAGTTTCCTTTTGAATTGTAGGAAAAGTATAGTGGAGGCAGTCTTTCTATCAGTCCCACATTATGGTGATATCATCTAGAGACATGCTGCTGCTTCTGCTCTCAAACCCCTAGACTCAGTTTATCATTCTGCCCTCACATTCATTACAGGAGATCCCTTTGACACTCACCGCTACATTCTGTATAACACAGTTGGTTGGTCCTCTGTGGCACAAAGACATGATAAACACTTGTATCTCTTCATCCATAAATCCCTTATTGGACATTCACCACCATGACTCACATCTATCCCGGACTGGACCATCAAACTAGTGCTGCTTACTGTCTTATGTTTCTCATAAGTTCATTTTGAACGTGGAAAATCTGCCTTTAGTTTTTGTGCACCAAACACCAGGAATTATCTACAACACATTGTAAAGACTTTCACTAGCCCGGGACAATTCAAGATGCTGATCTCAAAGCAGTGCCTCAGTGTGCAATTGTTTTGTCCTCCCAGGATTTGTTTAAAAGGATACTGATTTTCAACTAGCTTTGTACCATACAAACAGTGTGGGCATTATGTGTGAATGAAGTGGACCTATGATTGAGCTTCATCCATCTTGTAAACACGCAGATCTCCCTGCTCATCTCTCTTTGTTCATCAAACTACAGATTGTGCATCTTCATTTTTGAATGCCCACTACTACGGACACAAAAAATATATAAGTAGATGGAAAAAGAGAGACATCCCTTTCTCTCTCTCCCAGTCTCTCATTCTCAAACTCAGACCAAACTCTGTTCAAACATTAAAACTAGGCAGTGCTGATCTAAAACAATCAAGATTCTGTTATTCTATTGGTTATCTCTCACCTAACATGTTTTCAGAAACACATTTTAGTGCTCTGTTTGGCTGTAATACAAGAATTTGTGGAGGAAGAGGGCATCATACCATTTCTTGTTTTGTAAAAATGGAGGCTAAATAATTTGAGATCAGATAGTAAAACTAAGCAGTGCTGCTCAAATATGAACCAAGAATCTGTTACTGTGTTACGTATTGCTTGACTTAAATGTTTTCAGAGGCATATATTTTAGTTTACTGTTTGTTTGTTATCAAAACAGCTTGCATTAAGTCACCCACCAGTGGGAGTGTTTATTGGTCTGGTTTGGCGCTGCGCATTTTGGTAGTTGTATGATTTCTACCTCCTGAGCAAAAGCTCAGGTCATGTGGTGTCAATTTCAAAAGTATTTGCATCTTTCTACTGCATAGACATCCCAGTTTTATAAAAAGACAAAAAAAAAAAAAACCTTTAACTTTGTGTATTTTTTTCCTGTATCCTGGCATCAAATGAGAGAAACCTCAATGATTTTCAAGGCTAAACTAAAGATTTGACTGTATGTATGAATGAATCTATGCACATCCAATGTATGACGGCCAAAATTACCAAAAAAAAGGACCTGGGCTTTAATGAACCAATGTTGTCCTTTAATAATTAGAACTTGTGTGTGCTGTTAAACAGACCTTGTTAGAAAGAGTAGCTTTTTTTCTGTCAGATAATGCAGAAGGACCACTGTAAGCCTCAGTCACAAACATTATATAAGATCTGGAATTTTTTTTCTTTCTTCTTGTTCCTGTCCTTTCTTTGACCTTCCCTGCATATTATACAGTGTTTATGTTTGTTATGGATGTAGGTTGGTATGTTTGTAGTACGATGTTGTCAGAAGGGAATGTGTCAGAACAGTTTCCTTGATGATATATAGATATATTTTGAAACTTCAATAGTATAAAAATAAAAGAGAGGCATGAGAGTGTGTACTTTTCTTTAGCTACAATAGTAGTACTATTACTGCAGGAAATATCACAAGCACTTTTCATGCGACTATCATCTTCAGGGTGATACCACCTCACTTATCGTCATTAACATCGCTGCCACAGCTATACTGCTATAATATAACTATATTTTCCACTCAAACAAGTATTGGTACTACCGTACTGCTTACAGCATGAGCCAGATGTTGTTTAGATATGTGAGTATTTGGCACTTCTGGTAGCCTTGACCTACAAAGATCTTTGTACAACTTTTAAAAAAGGTGAGCTGGGGCCAAAATTTGGATTACGATGACAAATGCATATGTGACATTGAGCAAGAAGTGAGGTCTCTGTGTGTGTGTGTGTGTGTGTGTGTGTGTAACTGCGTCTGGTGAGAGGTGATAAGACCTTTAATAATGAGCTTGTTCGTTCCGTCATCAGTCAACGCACTGTCACTGTCTGGGCCATATTCAATCATTAATACATTTTTCATTTATACGCAGACATTAACAGGGACAGAAGGAGAGAGAGAGTAAATGAACATTGAAAATGATTGAGCAGGGTCCGGACAGTGACAAAGTCTCTCTCACACACACACACACACACACACACTTTCTGTCCGTAGCGAAGAGGTCATTCGCACTCATTAAACTGTACATCTACATGTCACCCTCATCATGTGCTCACGCACCTTCATCCTCCATCATTAGCCTATGCATTTTCTGAATTAAATATCACTTCATTTCCTGGGAGGAGAGCCTGTCATTTAATGAATTATAGGAAACATCTATTCTCTCTCTCCCACACCTCTCAATTAATTTAATCTTTATCTTTCAAGTGACAACAATCAGGAAGCACGGTGTAAAAGCTCTCTCTTGGTGAAATGTTGTGGCAATCTGCTGCAATTTGTGGCTTTAACGAAACTGACAAGATTTCAATAACCTCTTCCTGAAGTTTGGTTCACAAATTTTTGTTGTTTCCAGTGACTGCTTGAAACAAGCACCTTGGCAAATTGGGAGATAACAACAGAATCCATATTCCTTCGGTCTAACACATACACATACGCACACACACACACACACACACACACACATACACATACACATACACACGGCAACCTAATGAGGATAGAGGTGGCTGCCAAGGAACAAGGTAAGCGTATCAACCACACAAACACTCACACAGAGCAACAAATACAGAAACACACACACACACACACACACACACACACACACACTTCCTGATCGATGGATTCTGTCCCCTTGGCCCAGCATCAACCTTGCTGTGATGCATAGTGGGTAATTATTCAAACCTTTGTGTTTTAACGAGAAACATATCTCCGACATCTATTCCATTAAATACTCTTGCTGGTCAATGTTGAATTCATCTGTCATCGTGAAATATGTTTCAAATACAGAAACACACACACACACACACACACACACACAGTAGAGAGAGGGGACATACAGTGATGCCATACATATTCATCATGAACATCAATGACGGGGATGAAGGGGCATTGATCTGAATGTATAAGCTTGATTTTGTGAATCGATACTGAAGCCACCTGGTCAAATTTCACAATAAAAAACATTATACATGAAAATCTATTTCATTGATGCAAACATTTTTCATATGAAATGATAACCATTTCATTTCCATAAATCCATAATGTTAGTAGCTTGTTGGCATTCTGCCTGTATGCTATCTTCAAGGGATGGTTTAGATTTTTTGTAGTGGGGTTGTATGGGGTACTTATACATAGACAGTATGTTAGAAATAGCAGTTGTCAGTCAGCATACCCTGTGTTTGGAGAAGCAGGCTGGAGTCCAACATTGAAGCTAAGCGATCTACTGCTCTGGAAGGGTTAAAAACAAAGTGTATTTTAGCCGCCTAAAAAAGTCCTACCTAAAAAAATCAACATCAGTTTAGGGGTACGCTATGTTTAGAATATTTTCATTGCTTCTCCTTAATGTTAGACAGTGATTTCAATGGGAAAATGAAGCTGTTATGTCACTCTTTTAACATTGTTTAACACAGGAGCTGCTGGTCTAATGATGCCTTGATCACTTAGTTTGTGTTATTGTGTGAATCTGGCTTTTAAATGAGTTAGTTCAGAATCATCAAAGTAACACTATAATGCAAACTAACTAACTGACTGAAGCTGTGGCAGACAAGCAGCTCCCATTTTCAGTGAGCTAAACTTTTCAGTGAGCTTTAACTATAGCATAGATGGGGAACTGAAGCCTGTCTGATGGAAAGGTAAAGGGAGGCGAGGGAAAAACTCTCAATACACTTAAACTGATAGTGATGTTTTTAGGTGACTAAAATATGTTTTGTTGCTGACCCCACCACAATAGTACTTTGCTTGGCTTCTGTGTCAGACGCCAGCCTGCTTCTCCAAACTGGGGATGTGCCGACAGACATCTATCCCTTTAAAGATAAATCAGCTAGCTAAATTTGGATTTGGTTACTCTTCCAAATCTTCAACAGCAAGAAATGTTTAAAAAATATTATTGCAAACATGTTTTCTGCTTAGTTTAAATTAGCCTGGTACACCACTTTAGAGGTGTTACAGTGTATTAATATTAGGCTGGCTGAACAGAACGGAGAAAATGACGTTGTATTTCCTTCAGTCTGCATTACTTGTTTATGTGGCCTCTTGAGACAGTGCAACAAGGTGTAAAAACAACACTGACATATCACCCTTTAAAATTATTTTAATATTTTAAACTTTTGTCAATGAGTTGCTTATTTCCACATCCAGCTGACACAGAGCTAGATTAACATTTATTCGGAGTCATGTTTGTGACCGCCTGATGACTTCAATTTCAATATTGGCTCCACTTTTAGCTCTGTTTTGGTCTCTATCAATTCCTGAGGGTAATATCTGGCCCTTTAGCCACTAAATGCTCCACTATATTCACCAGCTCATTGCTAGCTTTGTCGGTCCGCTGTTTATCAGTGTTTCACTAACAGCAGCTAACAGCAGTTATGATTTTGGTTGTTAATCTGAAAATATTATTCACTGCAGATTTAAAAAAATATACTGAACAATACTTTGGATGTTCTGAAATATTTTTCTTGACCACCACCAACTCTCTGAACATGAAGTAAACTTTCCTCTTGCTAAAATTCCAACAAGTTTGACTGCTGCATGGCCTACTGTAAAGTCTACTGTGTTTATTGACCACAAACAGCCAGTGCACCAACTGTACCAACTATAGCTCCTAGCTATATATGCACCAACTGTGTGTGAGTGGAGTGTGCCTGTGCTGTGTTTGTTTGTATGAAAGCTTGAACTCTGATCTTAAAACTCACAAGGGCTTCCAGCTCTTTTATATATTCCTTTCTTTCCTTTTCCTGTCTCTGTCTGCGTGTTCATGATTGAGAGCCTCAGGAATAATGCAAAATGTTTGCTCAACTTTAAACATTTTCAAGTTGTGTAGAAACATGTTTGCCAACATTTTGAGCTCCCCAGAGCAAAGTTTTCATCACACCTTTAGAAATACCTGCTTTCACCCCAATATAAAATATATAAAATTACTTTGTACATTGGAGACATCTTACAGTGATTACAGTCACAAGGATCAACCACTTATATGGATCAAAAACAGAATAATTCCTATACCACTGCTGTCTAAATAACTTGCTTTTAGTAATCAAGTAGTCACTGTTCATTTTGAGTCTTGTCATCCATGGCAATATGGAAAAAATAAATTACAGTAATACTATGTATTTATTTATTTTACTTTACTCCCATCATACTTCGCCTCTCAGTAACCTGCCTGCTTCCAGCTAGTTACCTGAGCCTGGTGCTGCATGCACATTGAAAAGAAAATATTTTTCTCTCAATAAAAGGCATCTCCTTGAACCTATAACAAACAGCCAAAAACAAGCCAACAAAATAAAGCAGCAAAACTTGGCCCTTGTCAAGTGGATCTGGTCCCGTGATGTCCCCCTTGAGCTGGCCCTTAGTGAGGGAAATTTAAACTACAGTAAGCTGTATTGTATTACTGTACTGTATTATGGTGTATTTGACTTATACACAGACTAGTGACTTAATTTGTCCAGTATTTTAAAAAGCAGTTGAAACAGCTGTAGTGTATTTTCAAATGGTCAATAAAATTCAGTAAATAGTAAAGCTGCAATTTCATTACTTTATTGTCATGTTATAAATATACAAATGCCAATTAGATGGTAATCTGCATCAGAAAGTTAAAAAAAAAAAAAAAAAAAAGTCAAAAGAAAAAGTAAAAAATCAGCACAGTTTCAAAGTGGACACCCAAGATTAGTGTCACCAATTCAGTATGTGACCAAATGTCTCCCCCTCTGTAACTGAGTTATGACACTGAGAAGGACCAGAAAAATGTTTTTGCAGAAAATTATGATGTCACAGTGAAGCTGACCTTTGACCCTTTGGAAAAAAATGTCATCACTTCATTACTTTATCCAGTTAGTCATTTGTGTGAACTTTTGTTACAATTAGCGCATGAATTCTTAAGTTATGAACAAGAACATGTTTTGTGACCTTTGATCTTCAATCACTAAATTTTAATCAGTTCATTCTTAAGTCCAAGTGAACATTTGTGCCAAATTTGAGGAAACTCTTTCAAGGCCCTCTTGAGATATTGTGTTCATGAGAATGAGACGGACACAAGGTCACAGTGACCTTGACCTTTAACCACCAAAATCTAATCACTTCATCATTCAAGTGGACGTTTGTGCCGAATTTGAAGAAATTCCCTCAAGGTGTTCTTGGGATATACTGATGTGCTGACGTACGGGAGGACAACCCAAAACTATAATGCCTCTGGCCACAGCTAGCACAAAAAAATGGTTAGAATCATCTGCTTTGAGTGATCAATTTGACCTGGACAGACTTGATCACTGTAAATGGTTTCCACTGTATTTACCTTTGATGACTTTAAAGCTGAGTATTTGATCGGGACGATGAATGCATTTCACTTTCTTTTCTTTGTTTATGTACCTGGCCGCAGGTTATATTTACTTAGTTTGGACTAGTTATAGCTCTGAAAGTTTTCAGAAGTACTTTAAAGGCTCTCAAAGGGTGCAGACTCACACAGTGTTGTCCCCAGTGATACATTACAAGTTCAGAATGGGATTTGGAGTGATACCGTAATGTATGTATAGAGAGCTGTTAGGCTGGCAAGCCTCCAAAAAGTCTGCACCCACAACTCCTAAGGTCATTTTGTGAAGAGCACTGAGGAGGCACTGAGGGACCCCAACAAACGAGTTCACACACACATACACACAAACAAACCCACACAAACACACACACACACCCTCCTGCTTTCCCCATCTGCTGAAAATACACACACAGTGCCTTGGTACAGAGGGGGTTTGAACTCTGTCCAAGCAGCTCTAGCTGTGTTTACTGCTGCTGATGTCTGGGTACATTTCATTAAAGGTGTGTATTTGAGTGTGTGTTACTGTGTGTACAGATTTAAAATCAGCACTGCAGCACCAAACAAACAGGCTTTAAGTGGTTTGGACCAAAAGCTATAAACAGTTTGACTAAATGAGTGAATATTACCCAAAACAGATCGATACAGGCACCACGCTGACAAGTAAAGACGACAAAAGGTCATGACTTAAATGTTCTGATGACAACTAAAATGAGCAGCAAAACATAAAAGTAGCACAACTCCCAACACACAGACAGTTGTGTCCATTTAATCTCACAATCTGTGTTGTGCAATTCAAAATGACTTTCAGCAGGTTGGGGTTCTGTTTTTTCATCAGCCATCATGTTACTGTCAGCTTCACTGCGTGGTTCCTGGAGGGTTAGGTTGGGATGCAATGTTTTTATTTTTGCACTGCTGTGTTTTTGAAGCCACCTCAGGCCTCCCTGCACTGGGTTTGGATGGAGGAGTTTGTTGTATTTCACTGTGAAAACTCAATAAACTGAATCTGTGTAGAAAGAATTTAAGACACTTGTCAGATGCTCCAAACCCTGTGGGTTGTATTGTTGTGTGTGAGTGTGTGTATGTGTGCATGCAAGTCTTTTTTTTTCATATATTTGAGTGACACATAAATTCTCCATTGCTTTCCAACCTTTCAGTAAAAATAAATTTATTGGACTTCATTTTCCCTCGTATTTCCAAATGTTTGGCTCAGTCTCAGGGTCATAGAATATAGAACAACTTTACAATTGGAAAATACTGTCTGCTCTCTATTAAGTGGAAAAGGATACTTTTAAAGATGCTTCTGGAGAGTGAAGACCAGTCCTCTTGGTTTTCATTATATCATACAGCAGATGAGTCACACACACTCTCCAGGAGTGCTTACACAGGTACAAAAAAGTGGTGTATGAAATATTCAGAGCACTGTCGTGAATAGACTCTAAAATGAGTGGAAATCATAAGAGTTACTTTTGGCTTTATTGCTTGTTTGCTATTTTTCCTTTTTTTCTTCTGTATTTATTTGATAGGGACGATGCCATTGAACATAGTTCTAATACAGAGTATGAGACTGATGCGTTGCACAGAGAGTTTATAGCCATTGCTAGCTTTCAACTACTGTCCCTACTAGGACTTTTACATTTAGGTCTACAATGTACGTTCTAAACATCATAAACCCACAACACACTACAATAAACAACACATACCACAATCCACATACTACAATACATGCTGCATGACATCTTTTTTTGTCTCTATGCACTATAAACTGTCTAATAAGACAAAGGCTAATATGTGCTGCTACATTCTAGTACCTCTAGCAATAACGTGCAGCAGTTCTGGACATTATTATGAGTGGTAGAAGTGTGAAGAGGAAAAGACAGACCTATCCATTTGTGTAGCCACAGGCATGATATTAGATTGACTCCTATAATTCTTTTTTATTGCTGACCTTTCTAATATGCCCTTGTACAATGACGTATTAACCCATTATGGGGTAAAAGAAATGGAGAAAAAAATAATAATTTCAGAGATAATTAGTAAATTCACAAGAAAATGGATATCTTCTGAGATTAAAATAGTAATTTTACAAGAAAAACCTGGATATTCTCTCCAATTACAGCAGTAAATTTACAAGAAAAAACAAATTCACTGCCAGAAAGTCAGGTGACATAGTGTAAGAAGCAACACACACACTTAGTTGACTTGTTATTTTCAGTTTTTAGACTGTGTAAAGCAGCTGAATATACTTCTAAAAAAATGAAAATAATAAGTCAACTCGGTCTAAAAAAATAACAATCTAACACTGACTCACACAGGACACAAACCCCAGTCTTCTGGGTGAAAGTCCTGTACTTTACCCATTCATCCACCAAGACTTCTTCCCGATGTGGACTTCGCCGCTTATTAAACTACATCACCTGACATTCTGGCAGTAAATTTGTAAGTTTTTTTTTTTGTTGTTGTTTTTTTCTTCCGGAAATTAAGAACATTAACCCAGGAAATTCTGAGTTTCTCCTGAGAATAATCTCGTATTACGATTTTTTTTTTTTTTTATCTACAATGACCCTAATACGCTGTCAAACTTTGTTCATCCAAATAAAATGGATTCCTGAACACTAATTTCAATTATCTGTCACTATCATCATCATCACCATTAGTCAACACATTTAATATTCCAACCCGTCTGCTGGAAATTGCCTTTATATACTACTAATAAGTTTAAGGTGAAACATTTGGTAATGGCAACTGAAAAATGTTTCTGTCAGCAAAATAATGAAACATCACCCATGAGTGTGGCTGTAAAACGCAAAATGCAAAACATTCACTGAGAACATATCTCATCAGTACTCCCAACAATATCCACTACTGCAATACAAAATCTCCTAGTAGCAACTAATGCATGATTTTAGTTTTGTTATTGTTATGTGTAGGCAACTTGCAGCACTTGATTAAAAAACCTGGTAAGAGTCAGTGCTGTGGAGTTTTTCAAATGTATGTTTCTGGAGAGTTACTTCAGTTTTAAGATTCTGTTTAAGATTCCTTTGTACATGTAATGATCACCTCTACTTCTTATGACTTACGCATGTCACAACAAAAGAGCACTTGCATCAATTATGATTTCTGCAAAACATATCTGACATAAAACAAACGAGCAGTGTATAAACACAGTTACTAGGGAACGGGGTTGCAATATGTCAGATTCTTAGAGTGCAATCTACTAATGTGTGAAACTGTGTGTGACTACTGTCTGAAACAAGCAATTTGCTCCTCTCTATTTTCGATAAAACAAAGACATGAGTAGATCATACTGTACGAGTACAGACAGCTGAACAGGCAATAAAAAACTGCTCCATCTTTCTCATGATATCAGAATGACTATTTCACATGTCAACTCCAGGCAGTGTAGACTTGTAGGCCTCCATGTGTCTGTGTTGTTGACTAGAAGTGGCAGGCTAATTTGTTCTGGAATTATTTTCAAGAAGCACAAACAGACCTCTGAACCTGAGCAGAGAGCGCTCCAGCTTTGGAGGAGGTAAGCTGTCAAATATAAATATGTGCAGGTATAAACTATGAAGTGTTCTGGTCTGGGCTGTGTGGACGTGTGTGTATCTGCATACCTAAGTGTGTGTGTGTATGGAGATAGAGTGAGCTGTGCAGTGTCCCTCTTCAGCTAAAACTGAGTCTGACTGTTCTATCCCTCTTCACTGTGAATGTACGTGCGCATCAATGTGTCTTGACAGGCAGTATCGGACTGAATATAAAGTAATATTAGTGGATTATTTTCATCATCAACCTTCTTTGACCAAGGGTCCATTTTAGTAATGTTCTTTGAGTGCTGAAATAGAAGACAAACCCTTAACTAAATTGATCATTTGATGTCACTTAGGATTTCATTGCCCACATCAACTGCAAAGTGCTGAGGGTGGTGCATTCAAATGCAAATAGACTTTTCAAAACGGATCAACAACAAGCAGGGATCTACACTCTGTCTATTATCCTGGACTGTTCAATTCACACTGATGAAACGGTTTCCCAAAAGAACACCAACCAACAAAGACTCTAATCTGTGAAGTCAATGATCAATACTTCACTAAGCTGCTCTCCTGATCATGAATTGTGAAGACTTGATTAACTTCTTCAATGTTTCAGCTTCTATAGTCAAATGGGATGTTATATCCAGTCAGCACCAGCTATGTCAGGATAAGGCTGGCAATAATCTATTTTATTTACAGTGAGAACAACAAATTGATTTGACTAACAAGTATTGCATGTGTATCAAAGCCTGATATATCTTCTTCCTCTGTGCCATAGGGTTCAATTGTTGTCCAAAAACTATTAAACACATATCAATGAGACACACTAGTGCATAGAATTACATGTTCCTGCTTTACCATGAACAAACATACCGTAGGTTTGTTTGAGTTGATCCCACCTACACCATCCTGCTGTCCTTTTGTTTGGATTATATTTGCCAAAAAACTACAGTGCTCAGCTGTTTGTGTGTAAAAAGGTCTCTCTAAAAATTGAGAAAAGGGAAAGACATGTAGTATACGAAGGATTTGAAGACATTCCTAAATTTTAGTGTGAAAATTCATGCTTCTAGCTTACTGGCCTTTAAAGATTGGGAGAGAACATGAAAAAAGAAACTTTTCGTCCAAAATGCAGCTCTGAAAATCTGGTTGAGCTGTTGCTCAAGGGGAGGTCATGACTCATAGTTGGTCCACAGGAATTCTAAAACGTTTTCTCCAAATAATTGGCATGTTAAGTCATTAGCTATGCTTGTGAATGCCTCTATGCCACCTGTAATGTAAATGGACTTAAATTAAGTAAAGTACCCTTTAAAAAGTGGCTAACCTACATGGAACCTCTCCCACAACATGCAGGCTTATAAGAAAAATGCTAATGATTTGGAGTCTTTTAAATGGAGAGTTATTTTGAAAAAGGTGCCGCGGTAGAGAAGTTTATTAGTTTATGAAAACATGAAAAGAATCTAGATAATGTCTCTCAAACAATGGAGGAATCGTTAGTGAGATAATGAGAAACTGATGACTATGCTGAGATTACTCAATAAAATTATGTGTGTGTGTGTGCGTGTGTGTGCTTGTGTGTGTCCTTGCATATTGGGTGTGTAAAACATGCTGAGAATATATTCATTGCTTAGCCAAGGGGTGTATGATTTGTGTTTGTAACATACTGGAAAACCTAATGATGTTTCATATTCACTTATCTGTCTCCTCTGTGAAGAAAAAAACAGGGAGGGAGGAAGAAGCTACAGAATGAGAGTAGTTAAGACACAAACAGAAAATGTAAAATTATTCATTACTGGCGGGCAGATATTATGACAGTGTTTGAATATGATGCTCTCAGGTGATAATGGAGATCAGCTCTCAGCAACAACAGCTGATCCATTTTTTTGAATGAACATACAGCCATCATAGCCATCCTTATTTATGTAGTTGTTGTTTTTATCTGAGAACTGAAAATTACATTTCTGATTCATGGTGAGGTGTCTGCTCATTAGATGTACATTAATGCTGATTATTTTTAGTATGCTGGCTGACTGTAGTGTAAGCAGCTGCTGTCCACTCAGATTGCTGCTCTTGAATGTAAGGATGAATCCATCATTCTGACTGTGCTGTAGATCCTTAGCTTTAAGATGTAAACAGAAATCCATGAGTCTGTCAAGATACAAGAGGTCATCTACAGGTCACATACATATATGGTAATCGTGTGGCACATATGTCATGGGAGGTTAGAAGACTAACTGTGCTGCTTCCCTAGGGAACCTCTTGAGGGGTTCTTGCTTTGCCCTGTATAGATTCACAGGTGGTACACTGTAAAGAGGGGCCCGACTGCAACTACAATGGCATTCCTTTTGCAGTTTGAGATGCTTGGAAAGACGGAGGGATGACCACAGTGTGTATATGTATGTGTTCTTAAAAGGATAACAATGGCAGTATTCAATAGATTTCATTCATTCTTCATCATCCTGTCTGCGAGCAGCCCCAATTGGTTTCTTCTGAAAATGTATCTCTTTTAAAATGGGTCTCAAAAGTAAACTTCGGTTTGTTAACAAGGCTAAATAGTTTTCAGCTGGGCACTGACAGTAATAACAAACACTTCTCTCACAGAAGTGAATAGTGTATTTGTTGGGGACTATTTTTAGCTGTGGAATTGGTGTGGTAATGAGTATTCCTGGCAGCAGACGTCATTGTAAAAGCCCAACCTGGGACAAGAGTTGAAAATTAGCCATAGCTATAAACTCTATGCAGCACATCAGTCTCATGCTCTGTATTGGAACTATGTTAAATTGCATCTTTCCTATTAAATAATAAAAAAAAAAAAAAAAATAATCTAATTCGGGATGGTGTATGTAGCATTTAGTCAAAATAAAATACTGTTTTTGCTATTGTTAAAGGCAACGAAGAAACATGTTACCTTGCGTAACAGTGTGGCTTCATGATGTGTTTTTAATAGGTTTTTGGAGGACAAGGTCCCCAAACTAGAGCTACACTGTGAGTGTACAGTGCCCACAGTTTCAATTGTTAGTCACATGACCCTCACTGGTCCACAAAGAAGACCTGAGAGTCCTACAACCCCTAAAAACCACTCTTTGTTTTATCAGGATATGAATCTGTGGACCTGAAAACGAGGAGGCCTGAAAAAGTATTTCGACACCATCTTGGTATTCAGGTTTCTTAAAATATCAATAGCAACTTTCTCCAACGAATTATGTAAATTTGTGAAAAACAATACTTTATGTGACATGGACATGAACTTGTTTACTTAAAAGAACTGGTCTTCTCATCACTGGTGGTTTTGCTGCTAATGCCACACCAACAGTCTCTTTACAGCTGGGAGTAGTACTAACAGGATTTGACCTTTGAACCTCTGTTGTGTCATCCTCTGACTCTGTTTTTGTTCTCTTGCCCATTTGGAGTCAGGTCTACATTACTGTAATGTAACGTCACCAGACTAGCTGCCCAGTGTCACATACTGCTCCAAGTGCTCCCTGGGTAATGCAGTTTATTTAGGGTCATCATGGTTGCCGTGAGAACCTGATATGGAGAGGGCATCAAGAGTACCAGCAGATTTTGAGAGGGCCAGTGTACAAGAAAAAGTCATGATAAAACCTGGAGAAAGATATAACAATGCTGTTACTGCTTTCTGGTGAGTACCTGCCAACTATAAGACTGTTCCTACAATGTTAGGGTCAAAAGTCCTATGATAGAATCCTCCCCCCAAAACCCCCAAATGTTCCTGCCAACCACTGCTTCACTTTTTCCTTGCTTGAAATGAGTTGCCTTAGTTGAAACACATTCAGTGCGTCTCCACACTGAGAGACACACTAGTATCAAAAAGACAGAAAAACAGGTGTGTGTGTTTAGGCTTTTCATCAAGCTCCATCAAATGCCCTCAAGGTACCAGTTCTCAGCATAATGTGGTGGCCTTAAATGACTTCAGAGAGACACTGGTACCCAGCGAGAGACAGACGAGAGATGGCTTTGTATCAAGCTGCATGTTCATGCCTTTAAGGTATCAAGTTTCACCATGCTCTGTTGAACAGTGATGATGATGATGATGATGTTGAGGAAATGAAGTGACAGCTGTATGTTGATCATTCCAACATCCCAGCAGCATCTACAGGCTCCCCACTGGATCTTTTCACAGTGGATCAGTTCTAAACTCAGCCTCACCTCCGGGGCTCTGTCCCACTGCTGCCCCAAAGCTCCAGGACGAAACGTCTGGAGACAATTGTGATGTCTCAGAGAGACACTGGTACTTTGGAAGAGAAGCAGGACTGTGTGTTCAGACTTTGTGTCTCCTGCCCCCAAGGCTGCTGCACTAAGTTCACCAGCCAGCAGGCCCCAAGCAAGACAACTCTGTCTACGTGAAGCTGAATTAAGCTTTACTCTGACTTCATACTCAACAATTTACTAGTTTAGCAACAATTATACCAAATATCAAATAGAAATCAAACAAAAATATGAGTATATTCATTCAAATAAACAAAAAATAACAGTGTTTTCAACTGAGATTTTCCTTATATAGAACTGTATCTGACTGGCTTTAAGAAATGCAATTATATCTTGCGTGATGGATTTTAATGGATCTTAATATACTGTAGGTTTATGCTACACATGGTTTTTGTGTAATATGACTATTTTAAAGCCTTTCAGTCACTTTGGGAATTGGGAGCAGGTTCACATGTTTGAAATTAGAGCTGAGATTGTGCCTTAAACAGAAAGTCATGGTTTTGCACTTTTAAAGCTTGCAGCTAGTTTTGGATCACCAGGTTGTAATTTGTGAATGAAAGTCGGAAACAAGTGCTGCACAGTCTGACTCCATAAACATTTCTTTTTTACTCGGATGACGTTTTGGCCCTCAGGCGTTCTTCAAGATTAACAGTGATTGTTGATCTTGAAAAAGGCCTGAGGGCTGAAATGTCGTCTGAATCAAAGAGGAATGCATATGGAGCCAGACCGTGCATCACTTGTTTCCTATTTCCAAGTCTACTGCCAGTGATCAGCACCTCAGTACAACCCTTGTGTGTGTGTTACTTTTCTGTATTACGTAATATGTCAAATACCACCTGCAGTACTAATCCTACTACTTCCTGTTGGTCAGCTGCTGATAATTGTGAGCTGAACTGTCAGAGCCCATAGGCTACTATTCTGACGACGATAAGCCTCTGAGGACAACAGCCAATATTCCGGGGGTTCTGGTGTAGCCAGCGGATATCCGAGCCAAGACTTCCTCTTCCATGTGCTGGTCATTTTGGCTTATCTCTGTTAACAGATATCTATAAATGAATGCAGATAATTTTTTTAAAAAGCTAATATGAGGCTAATCGTTGTCCAACGACAGCTGATGGGCTCCAAAATTATATTTTGGCCCATACTACTACCATACTACTCAGACAACAAACAAACTACAAACGGAAACCAGAACACTTCCATTATCAAATTCTTAACCTGTTGCCGCATTCTACACACGTATGCAGATATCTGTTTAGAGATTAAATCTGAAGTGGTGAACCCTTCTGTGACAGTATTTTCCACCCTCTGCTGTGTTGCAATTAATTTTTTTTTTCTTAACATTCAATTAGATTTTGAAGACAGAATTTATGACTCTAAAGACATATGGTTGATAGAATTACATAACACTAAAAAAGATGTTCCTTTTATCACTTTAAGATGAACTTACCACTCAAAATATATATCCAAATACATATAAATAATAGAAGATACTGTTCTTAAAACCCTGCTAAGAACCAAAGACTTTTAGGCTGGGTTGCACCAGCAAGGATTAATTTAATCCAAGATTAGCTCTAATCACAGTTTAGTAAAATAAGGTTTAAAATGAGTAAATCCAGATTTAAAATTAAGCAGAACTCTGTTGCGCCATTAAAAATCAATCTTGGTTTAGTAAAGCCAGGTTTATTTATTTTAACGGGATTTAAACTGAGTTTAATCAATAGGGACACGCATCATATGGAAATTAAAATAATAAATAAATAAACAAATGCTTGACTAAATACATAATCAAAATGCTATCGCACCTAGTGAGTATAAAAGAGGGGTGTGTGGGGCTGCTTTTTCCGTAACAATAAACAGAACACTTTTGCTAGCTAGCTAAAAACTTGCTAGCTTAACACTAGTGATGATGGCTCGGCAGAGAGGCTCAACTTTTTCCTCCTTTGAGAAAAACCGGTCAGCTGAATTAATGGAAGAATATTGCCAGTTGTGTCAGCCAAACAGGTCCCCATCAACCCTCTGGAAACAACTGTTGGTATAAAATCTCAGGGCCACCAGGAGGCGGAGCGTCAGTGGTACAGCTGCGTTTCTTTCACTGCCATGCTTGACAGTTGGTCCAATTTTCCTGTTAACAGTTTCCTTGGTGAACTAGTATTTTGACAAAATTCGTCATCATCACAAAAGTTAAGTGGGTTGGGTCTGTCTCACACTTGATTATTCTGCTGAATTCATCTCAAAAAGGCAGCCATTGTAAAAGTTCGACCTCCTAAACTGTAGGTTTGAAGTTAACCCTGGATCCCAGCTTGAATTGGAGTTTAAAGTTTTGGTGCAACAGAGTTCAATTTAATCTAGGTTGAGATTTAAAGAGAGTTTTATATTTAATCTTTCTTAACTGAAGCTAGTTCTAAAGTTTGATGCAACAGAATTTAAATGTTAACCATTCATTCATGTTTACAAGTTAATCCTTGTTGGTGCAATCCAGCCTTACTGTAGCCCACGAGATGGTTATACATGTGTCCATGTGTGTTTGTGTTAGACCACTATGTGAGGCAGATACTGGTGCTTACTGAAAAATATGATTTACACCCATCAGTATATTCTCTGATAGAAAAGATATGATGCAGTTTGATTGATGGCATATTGCACAACTGGTCAATATCATACTAGAATTCAATTGAATGACCTTTGCTTAGATTGGACGTAGCACTGAAAGGTCAGATTAGTGTTAATGCTTTACAGTGTTTCACTGGAGAGTTGGCTGCTATTTTCCTCTCTCCACAACACATTCCTTGGCATAAAAATAGTCATGTAAAGAAAACAGTATTTGCAGCTTCATTTTAAAAATACTTGGCTTTAAAAGCCCACATTGTTTATCCCATCACATACACTATCTGTTTCTACATTCTATACTGAGCTTCTTGCCTAGTTCCAAAAATACCAACACCGTGTTGTGGGTTTCAGGCTTCATGTCGTGTCCCTCTTCTGTTTCCTACCTTTTACACAAACTGAGTTTACTTGTAAATGTGCCACACAAAGTTTGACTTGACTTTCCTGGCTGGGAGTGGAGGTAAAACTTTGCCATGGCCTAATATGCCGGTGGCACGGACACACAGTCGTTTGAGCTACTGGCTCACAACCAGTGTCTCTATTGTCTTTACAGCCAGGCCAAACATGGCTGGAGTGTGACAGAGCCAAACTTATCCACAATCTGGCCAAAGCTAACCACAACCTTGCGGATAACTGTCACTATCTATCCTTTCTTTTCATAGTTTGTAGATAAAATGATGTATATCACACCTGAGTACTATCATTTCAAGCTCTTCAAACTGTCTATCTTCTGTGTGTTTTTATATATGATTTGAGTGTGTTTATATCATGTTTTCACTTCCTGTCTGCTTGCAAACTGTATGTCCTCTGGGATATTAAAATGTGTGCTTGGAGGAGCTAAATGCTGGTAAAAATAATGACAAACTGTCAGTGGCCTGGCTGTTGTCGACTGCTTCTGCGCAAGATGTGCTCATTATTTCCAAATCCTGCTGCTGGCTGGCTTGGTTTGACCAATCAGAGAAGATCCAAACCAAAACCGGACCAAAACACAACTAACCTCCGCCAGACTAAACTCAGCTAATGGGAGGCAGGCAGTTCCTGTCAAGCACATAAATGAATTCCTTTTCCAATTTATCGCCTCCTGATAAGAAAATATATAACTTGTTTTGAAAATAAATCTTGTTTAGTTATAGATACATCTTATATGAATTTAGAGCCATTACTTGTGTGTTTGTGTGTGCATGAGTGTGTGTTCAACCTAAGATGCAGTGTGTACTGATGTGTGTGTTCAGACAAGCTGACTCAGCGATGAGATGCAGCTTTATAGATCCTGTCATTGAAAAATACAACACACACTCACACTAAAGTCTGTCTCTCCTCTGCTTGTCATAATGCAATCTTTCTCTTTCCCCGCCTGTCTGTCCCTCTGTCTGTCACGCTGTCTCTCTCTTATGAAATAAAACAACAGTGAGATGCAGTCGGAAATCTCCAGGTACACAACGTGCCGAGAAATGTTCTCATATAAATGATGTGTGCGTGAAATGACGGGAAGTGTGAGGGATTTGGCTTTTCAAACTGCAACAGTGAAACTTGAATATCTACCTGGATACTATAATGAGACCGCAAGAGGGCTGACCTTTTTAACTAAGTCAGCATATGGCATACTACACCTGTCTGTCGGTCTCACACACACAGCAGACTGCCAATATGTATGTGTGTGTGTGTGAGATCCTCTCTTTCTCCAATAGAGACCAAATGTCTACAAAATGACAGGAAGAAAAAAGAAAATCATAAAAAATTAGGGATATTTTATGAATGAAATGCGGTGATAAGCATCATAATGCAAATGTGTTTCTGAATGTGTTTGTGCACAAGTGGACTAGTACAAAAGGTACCAATTATGAGGCAATCTGCCAAATGGAGCACATTGCAAATCTGTGTGTGTGTGTGTGTGTGTGTGTGTGTGTGAGAGAGTGTCTTTGAGGTGCCCCAGAGGTATCAAATATTAGCAGACATGCCAAAGTGAACATATTGCAGATTAGGGAGGTGGATGGGGGCCTGAGCGATCACTTGGCAACAATGTGTCTCCATCATCACCGGGGGAACAGATGACAGAGATGTACAGCTCACGAGGAAATAAATTACACACCCACATACACACAAACGCACACATAGCCCCATCCCTGTCTTCCTGGAGTTTGACACACTTGGTCTGCTTTTGTTTCACTTTTCTATTAGCAGGATTAGTGTCCCATATTCTCTGTAAAGCACTCTGTGACAAACGTGGATGTCATAAGCACTGTTCTTAAAATAAAGCTTTGACTTTCAGTTCAAGTACTAAAATCTTTTATGTTTCCTAGTAGAAATCTTTACCCAGTCTAAAAATTACATCTTTTATCTTCTGTCTTTATCTTAAGTCAGTCTAAATAAAGTCTAATAAAGACTTTTCCTCACACTCTGGTTACTTTACAACACCAGTGTTTCCTGTGTAAACGGCCCTCTAACCTAGATTGTGTCACTGAAATAAAGACTACTGGCCTGTTTATGTTTTTATTAACTTTAGAAGAATGGTATTTCTGTTCATTAGTTAATATATTTTGCACAAGTGGGCATATTAACAATGATTTTTATGAACACATGCCTTAAAGGGACAGTTTTAAAGGGAAATTTCGGTTTATTTCAACCCGTCTCCTATCGTCCTAAATTTGTTTTCTGTCCTCTGTATGAGGACTGAGGACGAGACACCTCCACCTGGAGTAATATCCAGCTGGGCTTTATCTAGAGCTCGCGAGATTTCAGGCACGGTATGAGATTGCTGCTTGTTCTCGCGATATTTCGGCCGCGCTTTGGAAAGCAGAGCTACATTGTAAACAAACATGGCAGCACACCGGTAACGTTAAGGTAAGACAACACGTTTACATGTCGTTTTCTATATGTTCTCTGACATTTATCCTAACGATATGAGGCGGTCTTTGTGGAAAAAAGCTTGTTTAGTGGACTAACTTTGCACTTCAATCAATCAATTTTCTATTATCGATGATTGATTGTTAAGGATTTTGATCGATCACAAATAATTTTGATCGATAGTCGCAGTGTTTCCCCTACAATGCCTGGCATAGGTCCGGCGAGCCGCCGTGCCAACGAGACCCCCGCCCGGCGAGTTGCTGTGCCAACGAGACCCTTCCGCCCGGCAAGCATGGCGGCTCGACGGGCCTACAAGACGCCCGCCGGACCTATGCCAGGCAAAAAATCAGAAACAGACGGAGGCTCTCATCGCTCTCCAAAGCCTCGGCGGCTTCCCTTGAGGCCTCTGAAAACACTACGCCATTGAAAGATGGTGGTTTTGCTGAAAACTGAAGCCTGTAACTCTGGCTGGCAACGGTTGTAAACACCCAGGGGTGAACTGCGCATGCGCGCCATTCTTCCTCTTTGGCCTGGGGGGTCGAAACTCAAAACTGGGGCAGCTGCGTTCTCTTGCAGCGACAGTCTGCACTGCACTCTTTTGTTTTCTCTCTTTTGAAATACTTGCTTATCAATTATCGATAATTGATCGTTATTTTTTTTGATGATCGAATAATGAATTTTGATTGTTTGCCCATCCCTAGCCCGTTCACTTANCTTTTGTTTTCTCTCTTTTGAAATACTCGCTTATCAATTAATCGATAATTGATCGTTATTTTTTTTGATGATCGAATAATGAATTTTGATTGTTTGCCCATCCCTAGCCCGTTCACTTACGTTTTAACAGGTCTGACGCTACTATGCGCCCCGGCTGTATCTACGCTAACGGCTAACATGCTAACTATTATTTTTATGTCACTAGTCACTTGAAACAAATTTAGGACGATAGGAGACGGGTTGAAATAAACCGAAATTTCCCTTTAATTTTTGGAGTAGGGTTGTATAGGGCTGTATAACTTATCCATAGACAGTAAATTACAAACAGTAGATGTCAGTCGGCACGGCCCCCCTTTAGAGAAGCAGGCTGGAGTCTGACACTGAAGCTAAGCAATGTGATACTGTGGAGGGGTCAGCAACAAAATGTATTTTAGCCACCTAAAAAAAAGTCCCCCCTAAAAATACAATATCACTTTAAATGTACACTATAATGAGATTATTTTCACTGCTGTACCTTAATTTCAGACAGTGATTTCCAACTGGAAAATAAAAGGATTAGTTCAGATTAAAGTCAGACAATGGAGTCTGGTGGCTTTGGCGAGAGGATAGATGGGGAACTGAAGATGTTAACAGCTTCCCTGTTAAAATGGACTATATGATGGAAAGGTAAAACAGTGAAAATACTCCCAATGTAACGAACACTTAGACTGATACTGATTTATTTTTAGGTGGGACTTTTTTTTACAGCGGTTAAATACGTTTTGTTGCTGACTCCCATCCACAGCAGTACATTGCTTACAGCATCCGTGTTGGACTCCAACCTGCTGACTATGTATAAATCCCTTATACAACCCCACTTCAAAAAATCTGCACCATCCCTTTAATATTTTGCATAAGCAACTGACAAACTGCAAACCAGAAATAACATTAAAGTTGGACAAAAAATATGTCCCATATGATCAAAAATGCAACCAACTGAGACTCTGCTGACTTAAAACTGTACAACAAACTAACAAAAAAAAAGGTTTTAAAAATACAAGCCTAACATGTACAAGCTGATTAGCTGTGGTGTTTTATTCAAAATGTCATTAATGATGCATCATGTTTCAAATGGGCATTTAGTCTGTCCTCAGAATTGGCACCAGTCTCTGTGCAGAGCATTTACTTTGTCTCCTTACTTCCAATATGTCTTCCGGTAACTAGGTAACAACATTCTAGTCCAGACTTCTAGTCCAGCCAATAGTGCACATAAACAGCATATGTAACGCTGAACTTAATTCCTCCTGAACTAAAATTCACACTATGGGCGATAGCAAAATCAATTTTAGGACCTTGCTGTTCCTTTCTAAGAGATACAAACTTGTGGACTGCAGTGGTCAAAAAAGGAGAACTGGACACCAAAAAAACTCCAAGATCTGTAGCAATCATTTAATCACTGGTGCAAGCTAATGATTGCTAGCCAACAATCTGCAGAGGGAGATAGGGGCATTTGTATTTGTGTGTGCTGTGTCTCTACATCGTGTCATTTTCATTCTTCAAACAACTGCAAAACTTACTGGTGTTGAAATGAGAGCTTTAGACCCTGAAGTTGACCGCTTTTTCATTTGACTGGTGCAATTCACACTTTGGGCTGGTTCATTTCTTTAGGGTAGGCTTTTATTTCTGATATTAAATTTGCACCTTGTCAAGGGGAACAACTTAGCATTAAGCAGCAAGTTCCTAAAACTAATTTCACCATTTCCCCAAGTGTGTATTTCAGTTCAGGAGGACAAAAAAATCAACATTTCATATGCTGTTTACGTGCAGTGGTGGCTGGACTAGAAGTCGAAGTAGAACGTCATTTCCTAGCAATCAAAAGACGCCTTGTAACAGTCTATAATAAAGATGGACAACATGTCAGGTCAAGAGTGAAGCCAAAACATCTCAGTTGCCCCCTGGTGGCTGGCTGCAGTATAGGTTATAAAACACACCCCCTCCGTGTTAGCAGATGGGATATGGGCCAAGTTAAAAACTCAGAGTACGTGTCAAATAAATTTTTCCCTAAGATGGTTTCTGTCATTTTAGATTCAAGTGTTCGTTTTCCTGATAAGTTTAGTTTTAATTTAATTTTAAATTATTTATCTGATGCTATAAAAAGGGGGTTAGGCATCATGATTTAAAGCTGTGTGTACTAATCAGTGTGCTTGCGATAAACAGCACTGCCGGGATTCGTTGGACAGGTGTATTGGCAACTCTATACCACAGAGACCACTACTGCACAGGCTCTGGCTTAAAATGATGTCACCATTGCAAGATGGCAGCAGCCAATTTCAAGATATTTTGGCTTAATTTTTGTACAGTGGAAGAAAGTGAGGATGTGTTGTCCATCTATACATACAGTCTATGCTCTGTATGCACAAGAGGACAAAGAGATTCTGTGCTCTGGACAGTTATGTTCAACTGCTCCTCTAAACTCTTAGCTAAGGTGAAGGTACGCACGTCACGTCAGGATACTGAGGTAGTAAACTACTATCAAAGTGCAAGAAATGTCTACCCACTTACCCACTGCATGGTACTGTGGATAATACTGTGTAACTTTAAGCTGCTTGTCATTCAGATATCATTTTGAAGTTTCTAAAGTTTAAAAAAGAGTGTGACTTGTTTTAATAATGAAAAAGAAAAATGTATAAATTGAATGAAAACAGACTTTCTGATGAGGTAATATAAGGAAATGTATTCATCTGGAAGGTTAGGCGGTAACATTATAAACAAAAACACTATGGGGGTGAGAATTACAAAACAAACAAGTGATGCAACAAGGATGTAAGACAACTATTAAATCGAAATACCCTTCTTACAGAGACAAAGGTTATGATATTCATTTGGGTTTGTCCACAGTCACCACATCCATGCCAACATATCCACATTACCAAACTATTCATGTCATGCTCCTTGTCTGAGTGCTCATTGCTTTACTGAGAAACATTCCATTCCAAGATGCTTGAGAGCAGACACATAATAATTTGGTGTGAAAATAAGAGGTATTTTGTCAGACAGCAGGGATATTTTCACATCTACGCTGAGACAGAATGTGGAGAAACTAGGAGGGACACAAATGCACAGTACGAGAATGTGCAGAATGTCTCTGTATACATTCTAACTATTCAAGCAACAGGAAACACACGAGCATGATGCAGGAAGTCACCACCAAAGAATGTCTTAATGCTCTCCAGACTCTAAACTGAACCCTGTGTAGTTTTCCTTAGTTTTACCACACTACATTATTGATTTAACCCTTTGATCTATAGGTCTGACTGGTTTTTGCTCTTTTAATTTACAGGGTTTGTGGTCTCAACCGCTAGGTACACAGCAATACAGCATGATGTTTATTTTGTAAATTATGGTTCCATTTAGAGTAAAGGAGACCATAAAGCAGGGTATGCTTTGAGGCGAGGCTACCTTGTGATTGACATCGCTACCATGATGGTGTCCTCAGGTTCTCAGGCCTTGCTCCTCCACAGCCCCATCCTCTGTTCTAAATATGGTCACAAATCTGGCTCCAAAAAAACGAGATGGCAACAGCCAAAACGCCATATTTAAGCCTTCAAAATGGGAGTACACAAAACGATGGCTGATGTCCACTTCTTTGAAGTCTATGGCCTGAAAAGTTTGTCAGAGTCATGGCTGTGACTGACCACTGAGGCTGGCCCAGCGGGGGAGAGGCAGGTGAATATCCCAGAGGGTGTTGATGATGGCTTATAAGACCAATTCATCCTGGGGCTATGCAGCGATTCAGGTGCAGTGCACGGACTGTAACCTGTACTATCACCTCTTTATCTGATCAAATTGAAAGAGTCAAAGGATTGAGCTGTACTTGACACTTAACACCAGATGTAGCTCAACTTGAAACTGTGTAGAACTCTGCAGCCACACTTCTGACAAAGACCAAACGCTGTTCTCACAACGCTGTTCTCACAACGCTGTTCTCACAATGCTGTTCTCACATCACCTCAGTTTTTGCCTTCCCTGCACTGGTTATCAATTTCTTTAAGAAACCATTTTAATTTTTTTTTTCTCATGACTTAAAAGGCTTCACATGGCTGGGCGCCAGAGCACAAAAGTGAACTCTCTACTCCTTACTGTCCAAAAAGGCTTCTCAGAACTTCTGGGTTTGGCCTGCTGGCTGTTCCAGAGTCCAGGTTAAGGTCAAACGGTGATAGAGCATTGCTGCACTGACAACCTCAGCTTTGGGAAAGTCTTGTAGTTCATATTCGACCGGCAGACACTGTTTCTACTTTTGAATCAGGACACACTTTTATAGACCTACCTTTTCTCCCAACAGAAAAGAGAATACAGCTGTGTTGTGTAACCACCTGAGTTTGAGTTCATTTCAATATTTAAACTACAACTAACTGTGTGCTATTTTGCTATTCTTGAGGTTTTCTTTCTGTATTTGAAATGGACTTCTTTTAAAAAGGCATGTTGTGCTCCTAGCTTGAAAAGTACTGTACAAATACAAAAAATATTATTAGTATTATTATTAACACTAGTATTATTGTTGTTGTTGTTGTTTAAACAAGACTAAGAATCTAAAGCAATTCTAGTGGCTCTCTGAGGCTGTACCCAGCACTGGCCTGTCAATGGTACAAGAGGGAAGACTGGAGATCACCAGGGTCATACGGGTTTATTGTCTGGGTACCATGCAAAACAACTCATTTCCTACTTGTATGGATATTTTTAAATTCAAAGTGGACAAATTGCCTATCTAACTGATAGATTAACATTGTCTGCTTGCATAGCTTGCATAGCTTGCATGGCCTTACAGTTTGCCTATGGGGCAAAAAGAGGAGTGGAGGAAGCTACAACTACTCTGTTAAATATTGTACTGAGGCACCAAATAAGACCATGCACTTTTGCTTTTCATTGACTTTTTTTTTTGTGTGTGTGTGTGTGTGTGTGTGTGTGTGTGTGTGTGTGTGTGTTCAGCTACATGGTCTTGCACACACACTCCTAACTAACTTTAATACGGAGTTTAGTATAGTATGTTGGCTAGCTGACTTTTTAACAAAAAGATCTTAGATGGTCCGGGTTAATGAACCCTGTTCGTAACTCTTATCTTCCACTAGGTCCCTTCAGGGCTGCATGCTTTGACCTGTTTTATTTGTTTTATATACAAATGATGCCAGAGCCATCCTGTATCAACATTTGTCTTTAAGTATGCCAATGTGATTGTGAGTCTCCTGCAGGGTGTGGACCCACATCATGGCCCAGTCCTTCATGAATTTGTTAACTGGAGCGACCAGCCTTTCTCCAAATAAATGAAAGAAATGTTGTTTTGATTTTTGAAGGAGGCCTCTTCCCTCTGCCCCTTTTCCATGTGTAATTAAGAGTGAGCAAGTGGCAGCATTGCAGCAACACAAGTATTAGGGCACTGTCCTGGATGAGAAGCTTAAATTTAACGCAAAAAAAGATGCTCTAAAATGTTTCGTTATTCTTTTATTGAGTCTGTCCTTTTTTTTCTATGATTTGCTGCTTTGGCAGTCTTGGTCTTAAAATAGGAACAAAGCAGATACATTTGTTAAGCTGTGTTGTAAGATTGCTGTTGCTACCCCTTGATGACCTTCAGTACTTGTATAAAGTCAGAGCCATCTCAAAGGCACAAACTATTGTTGTGGACCCTCAACATCCTCTACATGTAGAGTTCCAGATGCTCCCATCAGGGAGGAGGTTAAGTCTCCCCAAAGGTAGCACTAATAGATACAGATTGTCCTTTGTTCCATCTGCTATTGGTTTTTAAACAAATTATAACCCCAGATGCCATGTCATTGTGTCTTGTTTTCATGATTCACGGTGTCAGCATAGGAGATATGGATCTAATGCTGTGTTGTGTACTGTATGAATTTGTGTTGGACAACTGTCTGTAAAGTAAATTGCTCCTCAGGGACATTGAAGTTTTTTGAATTTTAGATTACTGAATCTTGAAATCCACACACTATGATGTATAAGTCCCCTGCAGTTAACACAAAATGTGTCTGACACACAACCTAGCTGCAAATTTCTTCCAGGATGGAACAGGACGTTTTGTGCTGTTTGATCCTGCCGTGGGCAGATAAGTCATTTGTAAGCTCCAAGTAACATAATGAACCTGTCCAGTGTGCCACATATTAGAGGTGCTGGACACGCTTTGTAAGATGAAAGATCTGATAAGAACAGGTGCAGGGTGTTTGTATTGTTTCCTGTAGAGGTAAATTGGAAGAACCCAGTTTAGGCTCACCAGCAGCAGATCAGTCAATGGTGATGGTAAACACGTGGACACTGGGCTGTAATGCATGCTGATTCACAGGACACAATAAAGCTGGGGCACCAGAAAACCATCAGCAAATTCTAGACAAGGAAATCTCAATTTCAGCCTCAAGCTAGCCCAGATAACCCTGCCTGTGTAAGCGTGTACGAACACACACACACACACACACACACACACACACACACACACACACATGCTGTCTTAATAGAGTAACACAGACATGCTGTCTTAATAGAGTATTATCTTGGCTGTAAGCTCTTAGATTTTCATGCTGAACATTTAGCTTGCCTATTAATACATTTTAATAGGGGTCAGTGCTACTGTGTTGAGGGAAAATACACACATGGATGTGCAAACGTTCATGGTTTCTTCTCTCAGATCCAATAACTTGTAGGCACACACACACACACACACACACACACACACACACACAGTACTCTGTGGTTAATTCATCCTTTACTAGAGACTGAATCAGGTTAAAGAAAGTAATTAACTCATAACAGGCTCGACCACACTGCCAATTAACATGATGTGTGTGTGTGAGTTCGTGTGCTCATGTGCGCGTTAGTTAGTGTGTTTTCCTAAGTAGCTGTTAGCATTTATGAAATAACATGCAGTATGTTTGTGTACATACACACAAATTACACTATTTGTGCGGGTTGGGGTACCCCCGTGCTGAGGTCTGGGTTTGTGTGTGTGTGTATCCTTCCTAGTGTGTGTGGATAAATTAATAGATTTTTTTTTTTCTTAGTCTGGCCGTATTGGGAAATTAAAGTTACAAAATTAAGTGTGATTACCCTAAAGGCCTTTTCCATTATTACTTAACAGTGTTGGCAGGATAGACAGCCTGATAGGGGTTTACATGGGGCAATAAGGCTAAATGTAGCTCAAAGAAAAGATGGCAGAAAACAGGAAAGAAAGAAAAGATCAAGAAAGATAAGAAAAGAAAGTCAAATGGTCATTCAGTCAGGCAATCTGTCAGCCAGTCAGTCAGTAAAGCAGTCACTCTCTGACAGTGTGGAACAGAGCACATTACAGCAGCAGAGGCAGTGCTTGTTGATCTCAGTGAATCAGACCTCAGCTGCCGTCTGGCTGTTTGCTGCCTGCTGTCAGTCACTCTTCCAAACACAACAGCTTATTTTTCTGTGCACTGCAGTGAAGGCAGACGTGGAGACAGGAAAAAGAGGCAGGCTAACACACGCTGTCCAGAATTCATCAATCAAACAGCGGCGTTTTGCATTACCGGCTGAATTTCAAGGCTGCGTGAAGGCCATATGTAGATATAGTCCTGGAATGAATTTCAAAAAGGTATTGATATAGTGGTGAATAATTTCACAAGAAAATAAGGCACTACCTAACATTAAAACCAAACTGCTTTAACTAGAAATGCATGCAACAGACAGAAGTCTAAGAAGTTTAAAGCTGCTGATTGTTGACATGTTACCCCCTCTTTGATGAGCTGGAATCAAGTTCAGTGGAAAGATATAAAATGTATTTTTTGAATATCCTCATATCTTAGGTTTACAGGTGGTGACAAACAAATCTGTGACATAAAAGCTGCATATTTTTATGTTGTGGTGATAGTTTACCTGTAGTGCGCTGAGGGCTCTCAATATGTATGATACAACCAGAGCTTAATTTGAAGATCAGGATGTCTGAGAGCAGTGTTTATCCAACAGGTCAGGAGTGAAATATTCTCACATAGCCAGACCTTTTTCAAGCACTGTGTCAGCCCTAGAAAAAGGTCTGGAAGCACATGTTATCAGTCTGCTATAGGGGAAAAAAACACTCTGGTATTTCTTTAAACAAGTCACAATCACCTTGGGCGGCCAGGATGCAGTGACAATGCCCCTGCAAAATAGTGTCCAGGGGGACTTGTGTGGTGGAACATTTGCACATGGGGAGGTGAACACTTTCATCAAAATGGCGCTGCAAAAGAAAACACCTCAAAAACCAGTAAGAGACATATGTTGACTGTGTGATTTAACTTTTACTGATAAAAAAGACAGAAAATAATTCGATAAACGTGCCTTTTAGGTGAAGCCTGACTATACCTCAGCTCTGGAGGAACTCACTGTACCCGTTAAACCCCAGACAACTTACAAGCTGTGTGTGGCTTTTGCAGAGCATTATGACAACGATATCACAAAAGCTCAAGTGAAGTGGAAGGAATCGTTACACTGGTAAAGTCACTGACTGGCTGTATCATAAAATGGATCAACATCAGGTATGAGAGTCCTGCGAGACGGAGTCAGGGCTTTTCTGAGGTGTTTTCATAGGGTGTTTTATTTGTTAAGGATCTTTGCAACAATTCACTGAAAAAAACAAAGCAGGCCTGCCTTACTGCATGATCCAAATAGCCGTCAAAACATGCCATTTTCAGTGTGTAGGTTGAGGGTTGTTGTTGTTTCCCGTAGCAAATGGGATTTCGAAAATGCTAACACATATGCAGATAGCGGAAAGGAGGAAATATGTTGGCCTAAATAGCCGGCCAATGGCAGGTTTATAGCCACAGCCTACATCCAGTGAGTCAGACTAGAAAAGAGAAAACAGATGTGAAACCCAGCAAATTACACCAAACAAGAAGCTCATCACAAACAAAGCTGTGTCAAGCACATCTGCTTAGAAGAGATGTGCATACTTTTGCTCACAGCCATATATCCTACTAGTTTTCATAGCTACAGTATACTCATCTCACCAAATACTGTAGCACTAACACCCATTTCCTAAGCTTCGTGTACTATTCATAATGTGCTACTAATAATCTGCCAAAATGTTTTAACACCAAACTACAATTCCCAGAATATGAAGCACCTAGATATGCTGTCTTTGCATCTCCCTATTCATTAGCCTGACACCATCCCTATTATCACCACCATCATAATCTTTATTGCTATCATAACCACAATTGCCCTACTTATCATCCTCCAAATCAACCATCAATCACTGATACTACACAGCAGAGAAAGGTAGTAAAAAACTACTGAGCTTTTTATTAGTCTAAAGCAGTCTCACTCTAGACGCTGGTCTTCGCAGTTACACCTGGTATTAATAAGTGTTCTTATTATCTCTATTCTGCGTGCACTGTGAGCTGCTTTCAATATGCAAATTAGGATGGTGGGGCTAGCTGACTTATCAACAAACATGTCGTGTCCCAGGTCAAGGTGAGCAATGCAGCTGAATGAGCTCTACGTCTCTTTCCTTTGCTGCTATTACCTGAAGCTACTGTCTTGCTTGCTAGAGCCAGCAGGAAGAGGCAGAGTTCGCTAAACTCTCAACTTGCTTGGCAGATTCATGCATAAGAATGTTGTCAAGCTGTATCAACTGCATTTACACTTGGCTGAGATCTGATCACAGTGATGTCAGCCCACTTGTTATTGTGATCAAGTTGATCTGATTCTTTCCCAATTCAATTCATTCTACATGCTTTTACATGGTGCCTTAATGTGTTTTTCCTTATAAAGACAAGATATCAAGATACAGGTAGCATGTTTGGCACAGCTGCCAGAATTTTGGCATTGTTCATTTCTGCAAACCACAGATTGTAAGTTTCATACATATCATATCAACGTCAGGAGGTGGAGGGGATGGTGTATGGTGTGTCACCTTGGCAAGATGCCTGCCAAGCTGAAGACCACTGTTCCAGACCAACAAACAACAAACTGCTTGATTTTAAGTGTCTTATTGAAGCATTTCCAGCTACTTTTTATGCACCAAACATTGGTGTTTTATAGTGACCCATCATTGCATCCCCATATTTGCAAAACAGGTATTTTAAGCCAAAACATGATCTTTTCCTAACCATAACCAAGTGGCTTTGTGCCTAAACCTAATCACATGTTGAGATGTTGAGATATTGAGACATTAAGAAATGAAAAGTTTAATCATATGTGCTACATAATAACAACAAATGTCATGTGTTTGCTGGAAGGTATAATGTTAACATTTACTCTGGCGACTGGGTTGAGCATGTTAATGAACCCCCGTGCATGTGAAATAAAGTATTTCACTCCAGTTGTCCTCGTGGTGTTTTCGTTCCACTAGCTAGTTATTTCAGCTTGGAAATGACACTTTACTAAGATCACAGCTAAGGGTTGCTTACTGCCTGTTTGAGGAGTATTTTTTCAAAAGGGTCAAAAACATTTAGTTTAGTAATACAGTAAATGGTTTTCTTAGACAGCTAAGTTCTGTAGTTCTCAGCAAACATTACAGAGACAAGAGTAAACAGTGCATTTGATGGGGACTCTTTTCAGCCGTAGATTAATCCACATTTGGTGCTCTAGTGAGTATTTGCGGCAGCAGGATGGTGTATGTGGGATCGACTCAAAATAAACCACAGCGCCCATGTTCATCATAATGAAGGAACATGTCACCCAGTGCAACAGTGTGACTCACTGATGTGTTTTTAATAGCTTTTGGACAACAATAGAGCTCTATGGCTCAGAGGAAGATATATCAGGCTTTGGATACACACACTGGTAGGATACATGCATTGTTGGATTAGGTCTCTTCATAGGATTTGATGAAAAATATAGAACATCATCAGAATTAAATTCTGAGTACAAATCAAGACACTCTCAAACGCTAACACTTAGAACGTAGCCACAGAAACTGCTGGGATATACATCCATCAGCCAAAACATTAATACCACTGACAGGTGAAGTGAATAACTTCGATTATTTTGTTCCAGTGCATTGTTCTGCTGGGAAACCTTTGGTTCTGACATTCATGTGGATACCACCTGACATGTTCCACCCACTCAAACACGGTTGCAGACCAAGTACCCCCCTCATGGCAACGGTACTCCCCAATGGCAGTGCCCCCCGTAGCAGGATAATGCACCATGCCATACTGCAAACATTCCTCAGGAATGCCCAAGGAAGGTGATGGAGACCTCAAAGTGTCAACCTGACCTCCAAATTCCCCAGATCCCAATCTGAATGAGCATCCGTGGCATGTGCCATTAACCCACCTCACAACCTACTGGACTAAATGGATCTGCCACCAATACACTGGTGCCAGACACCGCAGGACACCAGAGACACCAGAGATCCTGTGTCCAAGCCTCAACAGGTCAGAGCCAAATCCGATCCAAGGAGGCCCCACCTTGGATTAGGGATACATCTGGGGTACTGGCACATCACAAGAATCCTTGAGCAAATTGGGACCTGGGAAATTTAGAAGCCAGGTCGACACCTTGAGCTTGTTGTCACGCTCCGCAGGCCATTTCTAAACAGTTTTTGTAGTGTGGCATTGTGCTTTTTTCTGCTGGGGGGCCACTGCCATTGGGGAATACTGTTGCCATGAGGGGGGTACTTGGTCTGCAACTGTGTTAGAGTGGGTGGAACATGTCAGGTGGTATCCACATGAATGTCAGAACCAAAGGTTTCCCAGCAGAACAATGCACTGGAACAAAATAATCAAAGTTATTCACTTCACCTGTCAGTGGTTTTCATGTTTTGGCTGATCAGTGTTTGATAGCAACTGAGCTGGATAACTTTCACACAGTCAGTAAAGTGGTCAGTCTATAGGCAGTTTACTGAGACAGGAACTCAGTCAGTCAGTTAGTTAGTCAGTCTCTTAGTCAGCAAATCAACAGCAGTCGTTCAGCGACTCAGTGATTTAGCAATTCAGTCAATTAGTCAGTCTCTCATTCTCTCAGCTAGTCAGTCATTGACCGAGACATTCAGCCAGCCAGTCCACTTAGTGATTCCATTTTCATTATTCTACATGGACGTCTCCTCCTCAGCAATGCTAATCATGTTAATGTGCTGAATATAGAACAGTTAGGGAGACTGCCAAATGCTAATATCTGACCAAAGCCTGAAAACACACACCAGCACAGACAGAGCTGGGAGAAAAACAGAAGCAGAGAGGAGTTTCTCTTCTTTATTCTCTCTCTGTTGTAGCCTTTTCTTCCTTTTCTGTCTGTCCCAGTGTGCACGTGTCACAGAGGAGAAACTAAAAGTAGAAAAATATTAAGTAAGTCACTGAAACACAGAGAGAGAGAGTGATAAATGTACAGTTGTTTATAACATCGTAGCAGCATTATGAAATCCTACATAGATACTCTCACGACAGATGGTAATGCATTTTGAACTCATCACTCTGCTAAAGAGCAGCAACAAACTAGAAAACAGCCCCTAAATGACACACACACACACACACACACACACACACAGAGCTGTGGCTGGCAGGGGGCATGTATTGAAAACAACTTGAGGCCTTTTTTTCTTCTCTTATTTAGTTGTAGCCACCCGAGGCGACTCACACGGAGAGGCAAATACACACGCTCTTATTTAGCTATGCCACCCAGGGCGAGACTTCTGCATAACATCTGTCCAACATTTATCTGCCCTGACGCAGCCTCTCAGCGAGAGATGGACGAGATGTAGGAGACGGGGAGAGAGAAAGAGGAGGAGGAGGATGCAGGGGAGGAGAATGAGAGGGCAGAGTAAAGGTGAGGAGCGGAAGGAAGAGAGAGGTGAGGAGAATCACAAGGTGACGGATACATAAATGCTAGAGGATGGAGAGAGAAAGATAGGAGGAAGAAACACAGCTGAAAGAAAGGAGGATGATGGAGAAGGAGGGAAGTGTAAAAACTAGAAAAATGAGAAAAAAGAAAAATAAAAGGAGTAGGGTTGGACAGAAACGAAGAGGTGAGAGGTGGGATAAGATAAAGAGAGGAAGACCAAAAAGAAAGATAGAAAAAGAAAGGCAGTAGAGGTTTAGTTAAGAAAAACCCTATTGCTGCGAGTTTGGATAAAAAATATTCTTTTAAAAACCCAAATAATGAATTTCCTGCTCTGCTGGTTTGGACAGAGACTTTTTTATTGTTATTCCTGGACAAAAATGCCTAGTATGTGTCCCAATAGACTTAGTTTTTCATTTTGCCTGATTTCTCTCATTATTCTCATAGTTTTGCTGGGAGAGTTTACAGTAACTCTAACTCCAAGGATTAAGGGAGAAACTGTGAAAAGTACTAATGTGACGTGCAGAAATAATTAGAGTCTAGTTTTCATGTCTGGTGCAGACACAGGCCCAGTCACGACACCAAATCCCCCACTGACTAACTCCATTTGTTTGGGCAGAAGGATTGTAGGATTGGGGAGACAGCTGTACTCCAAACTATAAATGAGGATGAGTTTTCCTGACTGTGGATTAATAGTGTGTCTGTCTGTGTCTCAGTTTGTTGTCATACTTGATTTTGGCCGACTATGCTCTGAAGCTTCCCCTTTTGGTTTACACTTTGTCTAATTGGTTTAGCCACTTCTGGAAAACAGCCCACATGAGGACTTGTGTGCTGCTGGCCAGCACCTTTACCTCTATTAATGTGGTGACAAGTCTTGAGGTGGTGCAGCTCCACTTGTTTGCCTTTGTGGGAGTTCAAAAACTTAAATATACCGCATCTGTGATTGTACAGCTCTTCAAATACTTACAAAAGCAGGTTACAAGAGGGGTCTACTTACTCACCAAACAAAATGAGCGGCTCAGAAAAATGTTTTTTAAATAATTACAATACCTGTGGTTTGCTACTACAGTATGGTTAATGTTGGGCTTCTAAAGCTGCTTGGTCTACAGTGCAGAATTTTCCTTAATTTCTGTGGGGGTGCATTTTTTCAGCAGAGACTGCCCTCTGCCTGCATTTTTATGTGTCTGTGCTGATGATAGCTGTGGCCTGAGGCATTATGTTTTCAGGTTTTCTGTCCATCTATCTGTATATACTGCCATTCTCATGAACGGGATGACTCAAAAATTCTTCAGACTTGGCACAAACATCTGGTCAGACTCAAAACTGAACTGATCAGATTTTAGTGGTCACAGGTCAAAGGTCAAGGTCACTGTGACTTTGTCTATCTCATTCTCGTGAACGCCATATCTCAAGAACACTGTGAGGGAATTTCTTCCAATTTGGCACAAACATTCACTTGGACTCAACAATGAATAATTTGATTTTAGTGGTTAAAAGTCAAAGGTCAAGGTCACTGTGACCTTGTGTTGGTCTTGTTCTCATGGACAGGATTTTTCAAGAACGTCTTGAGGGAATTTCTTCAAATTTGGCACAAACGTCCACTTGGACTTAACAATTTACTTATTTGATTCAAGTGGTTAAAGGTCAGGGTCACTGTGACCTCACAAAATATGTTTTTGGCCATAATTCAAAATTTCACATGCTAATTATGACAAAACTTCACATAAACATCTAATAAGATAAAATGATAAAGTGATGACATTTTATATCCCAAAAGGTCAAAGGTCTGCCTCTGTGACATCATAATGTTCTGCAAAAACACTTTTTAGGCCATTTTTCACATCATAACTCAGGAACAGAAGGAGAGACATTTGGTCGGATTCTGAATTGGTGACACTAATCTTGGGTGTTCACCTTTAAACTGTATTGACTATATAGTAGATGTTCTGTGTACAGATTTAAGATGTGTGTGAAACTTCCATGTTTTAGAATATGTAGCGTCCTGCAGCAACATCCACAGCCTAGTCGGAGCATTGTCAACTGTCACGGCTACAAATAAATCTGGACAGACATGGAAGTAAACTGCAACTTGACTGGTTCGTGGAGGCATACAACCACAAGGCGATAATTCAAGTCATATTTTCATCATATTTTCTGTGTTTGGGACATTACTGGGCGAACACCCCCACAGTGCTCAGGTGAGGTTGGGGCTATATAAAAAGGTAGCAACCAGCTGCAATAACGTAAGCAGCTGGCATCGAAATGACAGTGTAAAAAAACAAACAAACAAACACAAAAACACCCACAGATAAAGCAAGGTGAAGCAGTAACGAGGGTGAATCTGAGGTTGGCTTATACTTTGCTGGCAAGCCTGTTTAAAAGCTGTAACAGACAATCCTGCATAGTTTACCTTTAAGTTAAGGAAAATACCATTGTCATGGTTAAATATTTAAAGCATAGTTTTTTGGGCCACTTGTGGCAGGGGCACAACACAATACTGACAAATTATCATCTTATAAAGCTGATATGTTGATTGTGTCAGCAAATAGTTAAATTAAGTTACTTCCACATCCAGCAAAATGCTTTGGGTGCTTGCGGTAATAATTTGTCTGAGCCACTGGACTGGCTTAGTGTGTGTGGGTTTCTGTGGTTTACTGAATAAATAGTTGCCCAACCGTGTTTAAGAAAAAGTAATTAATGTGTCTTGAAATATTTAATAAAACTGACATGACTTCCCCTGTCTGACTGTAACCTTTGAAGACTGTTTTCTCATTCAGAATGAATAGTAAAACAAAGCCAGAGGCTCTGCTAGCTCTTTACACTGACACTTATTAATGCAGTATATTACTGCTCTGAATTTAGCACACTCTTAAACACACATGACACTTTGTGTATTCACACATAGTCTGAAAGGCCAGTTTCTGAAATGTCAGATGTCACACAGTTTGTGTGTGTGCATTGGTGCGTGTTTGATTACAGTTACATTTAACACTATTCTCTCATGTCTTTTACTGGATGGTTTAATGTGCTTGTTTTGTGAAAGTGTCCGATGAGTGTAATTAAGAGATAAATCTCCCTGTTTTGTCATTTAGATGTGTGACCATCTGGTATTTAACAGCCTGCGCTGCCTGTCTACACACTTGTGGTATCATTGACGTACACTGAATGAATGGGTGTCTATTTGAGGGCAGAAATATGTTCTGTTCCGTCTGTAAGTGTCTATATTGAACTATAAGGGGCATTAAATTTTATCATCAGTTTGTGTAGGAGCACTACATCAAGCAGAATAACTGATGCACTGGCTCATTAAATTCAGATTTTTATATACTGCAGTATTCTACTGACAACACAGAATATTAGTCAGTATGTAACCCCATTCATACACTGCGCTACAGTGCCACAGTGAATACTTAACATCACTGGCCAGTAGATGCATTCTGAACTTTTCTTTCTGAATACCAAACAAATGCTTCATATAACTGATCAAAACAGCACATTTCTACATCCCAAGAGGTTTGACCTAATTCATAAGCTGAACTAAAGTTCACAACACATAATACATTCATAATAAAATTATTAATACTGTGAACTTTTGCACCATGGAACATATTTCTGCACATTCCTGCCTAGCTTTTTGACTTTACTGTTGAATTGTATATATTTTTTTGAATATTTATATTGTATCTCTTTCAATTTTCTCGCTATGTATATGTCTCTTGTTTTTGCACCAAAAGCAAATAGCATGTATGCTAAAACCTCACTGGCAATAAACCTGATTCTGACTGTAAAGTCATCAAATGTTTAGTATGAATATTTCACTGGCCCAGCAGCAGGGCATCATAAAGAAGTCACATTAAAGAGTAACTAAACCCTAAAACCATTTTTTTCAGCTGATAATCATTGTTTCTGGTTGTATAGTAGGGTTACTGACTGATCCTGCTCAAAATCTTGACAGTTTAGTAAAAACTGTTGAAAATCTACATTTTATTAGCATAGTGTATTTTAGTGTAGGTTTACAGTTAGTAGTGTGTTTATAGTATTTAGGTTAGTTGGTCAAGGAGAGGCGCCGAGGCTCGGGAGTATATGTGCGGGGCGGCGAGGGAGGGATGTGGAGGGCCGCTGCGTGGTGAGAGAGAGCCGAGCCTCGGGGGTATATGTGTGGGGCCGCGAGGGAGGGAGGGGTGGATGGATGCATGGATGCGGTGGGCTGCTGTGCGGTGAGGGAGAGCCCGGGCTCCCAGAGAGGGAGAAATAGAACCAAGTAGGATAAAATAAGTCAAAGTGTGGAGAAGGGGACCGGCCGAGCTCCGGTCGCTTTCCCTTCTGCCCGTGTGACACAGTTAGGGGCTGGTTTTCCAAGCCACCATCGGCACAATGAAAATAAGTCTAAGTGTGGAGGAGAGGGACCAGGTAAAGAGGCCGACCTCCGGGGAAGCCCTCTCCCCGCAGCGAGGGACCGCTCTCCAAGCTACCAGTGCTGGGCTGGGTGAAAATAAGCCAAAGTGTGGAGGAGAGGGACCGGGTAAAGAGGCCTGACCTCCGGGGAAGCCCTCTCCTCTCTCCCCGCAGTGAGGGACAATCTTCACTCCACCCCCTTCCTCAGCTGCTCGCCTGCCCCCCATTTAGTAAATTATATGTGCCATCACTTTATCATACCATCAACTGATCGTGGTCCTATGCCTACAAGTCCTCAAAATAAATAAAATAAATAAATAAATTTAATAAATGAATAAAAAAATAATTAAAAAACACAACAAAAACAACAAAATACGTCATTCTCTCCACAACAACATGTCCTGTATAAGTTTTTTTCTGATCTGATGGTACTATCGACAGGGCGACATTACTATTTCCTGATCTTCCACTGCTATGGTTATGGTTTGGTCAGGTCTGGGCACAAACCTGCTTGGCATGTTTTTAATAGTAAACATTTTGTTAAGGTTACAAAATAATTGTGCCATGGGTACAATAAACTCAACAGTTGATTGGATATGGGAAATGTACAGTGGTCTTCCACTCTTAACTCCCTTCGTTGTCCCATCCATCTACCCCGACCAGCACCCTCATCAGACTTTGTCGCTCTGCAACAACTTATCCTGACTTTCTCTTTTGCTCTTGATAGAATAGAGTCAAAATTACTACAACCTTTAGAGGTCTTTTTCAGTTGAACCTTTCTAGGTACCGCCCCTTTTTGCTCTGTGCTCCAGTAACAGTTGAGCAAGCTTTGGACTCAACAGAAGCTCAGTCAACGTTCCCCTTTACTGTGCTAAGCTCGTCTATGTTGACAAGAAAATCAAATTTTAAAGAGGGTAGTCTTGTTGTCCTCTGTCTCTACTTCTTCCTTTTTTGTTGAGACCAGATGCCTCAAGTTAACATTGTGAATATACCTTTCCATTACATACTGTAGTCCCTGCTGTTGGCTTCTTGAAGATATATTGCCTGACTGTTTTCTTTTTTGGGTCAAGCTTGTACAAGCTAGCAACATTTACAAAGTGGGTTGGGACTTAGGAGGGGTCAATTAGATGGAAAAATATGTCGTTTTTGGGCAGTTGCTTAAAGTTTTCTTAACATTGCAATAAACATTCCAGATTAAGGACTCTCTCCAGGCTGCAATGTTAATAGCAACTAAAATTCTAGATATTATGTCCTCTAGATCAAATAAAATCTAAGAAAAATCTGTGATGTTTCTCTGTACTACACACACCTAAAGTACAAGGCAATGCCACATACATTGTGCGCAACAACCTCCCATCAAAATTACTGAAACCAAAAATCAACTGCTAGAGATGCGGAGCTTTCACAGAAGCAGAATAATTGACATAATTTCTTTTTAAAGTTGGAGTAATTTGAAAAGAGACTGAAAGTGTATGACTGGCAGTAGTTGGGTCGCAGTAATGTGTGAGAGAAATGAGAGCCATTATGTCACTGATGTTGGCAGATGCACTGACTGAAACTGAGATGGATGACTGAAAAAGATGGCAGAAATGCATCTGGTGCATAAAGAGGGCATAAAATATAGGAACGATGGAGCAATGTTCTGTCAGAGCCGTGGGGTGTCTGTGGTCATGGGGTAACTAGGTTAAGTTGCCCTTTTAAGCATATTCAAATGGTTTCATTGGTCCCACTGAGCTCGCGCCTGTCTGGAGGCATACAGGGACATGCCAAATTTCTAAATATGGACTCCTAACATTTTCACCCCAGCTGAAATAATGAGATTACACAAATTGTCCATTGGGAGGATGGATTCAGTCCCATGTTGGCTCAGATTCATTTTGGCTTTCTTGCACTTGTATTCTGCTTTTCTTTTTTTTTTGAAACTGTCCATTTGAATTAAGAAATGTATGAGACTGGTGAAGCGTCTGAGTTTGACCAAAGATGCTCCAGTTTTCCGCTCATATCAGTTGCTTTGACCAGTCACATTAGCAGAACATGGATTTATTCACATTTACGTTAGTGTTAACATTCAAGTCAACCAGAGTGCTGTGTGACCAAATGCTATCACTGTCCCCAGAGGGTAGAACCAGTAGTAAACAGAGAAACTAAATGGCTGGAGTCTTATACATTAAAGGGAAGCTGCCTGTTGAAGATGCTGCACTTTGACTCTTGCTGGGCTACAAGTGAATATTTCAGCGGCCGTGTCAGGTAAACAGCTGCTTCCATCTCTGCTGTGTTTGTTGAGTTGCTCGTCAAAGTCCTAACATATTGATGTTGATTGTGCTGACAGTTTATTGAATAGATGTCAAAATTTCTCACTGTCTGTGTCTGGGATAACGATGGAAAACAACATGTGGATGAGTGCAGGTGGCAGAACAAACACACACACACACACACACACACACACACACACACATACACACACACACCACATCTCTTTCTCCCTTTGTCTGTTCCTCTTTATCTGTCCGTCTGTTTATCAGTCTTTATCTGTTTTGTTCGCCTTCGCTCTTATTGCTCTTCCTCTGCCTCTTGAATATGAGGAGCATAGATCAATACACGCTGAGAAATGACAAAGACAAATAACGAACACTGATTACACACACAAGCACACACACATATATAATCATTATATTTTATGTCATGAACTGTGTGTGCACGCAAACATGCGCATACATCAATAGAGGCAATTGTTATTATGGAAATAGGCTTTTACAGGCAGCAACAACACCACAACCAAGAAGACTAAAAGTAACATTTTTTTATGTAGCAGTGACTAAAACCTTTTTATAATCTGCTACCTTTTCAGAGCATCAACACTGAGAATTTTTGTTCTGTATTACTTTGAATTCATTCAGGAAGCATTAAGATCTTGATACCTGGCTAGATGCTCAACAGTTCCCAAAAGAGCAGAGGAAAGAGAACAGGAAGGGGCCACTTTGTGTCAGTGATCAAATCAGCATTCTTGGGCTTATGACTGGGGGCTTGTACGTTATCCCTCACTGTATGTTCTTCAGATACAGATTCATTTTGAAGGGATTTGTAGCAATATGACATGAACAGTGTTTTGGACATTCAATAGATGAAATGTGATTGATGGTAAAAGAATCTCAAATCCCCACTATTCATTGGAATTGTGAATTAGCTATGGTTAGTGTTAGTGTACATATATACAGTATATGAACTGGTCAGGGCATGCTTATGGTCAGTGTTGTGCATGAATGCATTAAAAAAGCACTTTCATTGAACATGCTAAACAGAATGCATCTTGAGCACAACTGTTCGAGACAAACAAACGACAAAAGTGTTTTTTTTTTTTAGCAAGACATCAGCGGCACTTCAAGCTGTGATTGTGCCACCAAAAGCGAGCATTACAAGCCAAAGCCGTTTTCTAACCAAAACCAAATGTTTTTTTTTTCCATAAACATAACCTCATGTTAAGCATTGTTAAAATGTTTCAGCATATTTGCTAAATAATAACGTACAAATGTTACATATCGGTCGTTTGCAGAAATATGAAATTCAAACATTTATTCCTGCGTTTGGGTTGAGGAGCTACAGGAAAACTGCTCAGAACGAAGGCTACCTACATAGGCTGTTCAGTTAGTCTAAAGATTGTGCGCTTCCTCACCACATATACAATTTCTCTCTGGTCTGCATGTGCTAAAATGGACACTATATTTCCTTTTGAAAGGTGTCGTTCATCCAGTTTGCTGATGCCACTCACGTCCCCTGAGCAGATCATAACATGTCTGCTACTCCGACATTAGCTATAAAACTCAATCCCGATGGATTTGCCCGCGCAGTGGAAGTCGCTGGCGTCCAAGATATTTTATGGATCAAAAAGCAGCTTTAAAACTTTCCTGGTGTAATTTTCTGGACCTCTCAGCCTGTTCGGCCTGTCGGCACTGTTAGCTGACCTATAAGCTGACCCTGACCCTTGCACTTTGACCTGATGTGATGGGGTTGTCACATCACATCGGAGAAATTAATTAAATTTGCACGTTTTAAACTTTTGTTTCATATATTTTCTGACAGGCACCCTTTCATATGCTGTTTGATATGGAAGACAAATATTCAGATATCCCACGAATTACGGTAAACGGCCGACGATTTGCAGAGAGTGTTGTTCCATCCCTTGACAAGAGGGGGTACTGCAGCACCCTCAGCACCCACCTTCCCGTGCCCATGGATCTACTAGCCAGCAATGGACTGTTACAAAGTTGCCATAGAAACTGCTGAACCTATGTGGACATCAAACATCTTCTTATAATTAACTATTCCACATGTCACACATTCTCATGAGAAATTATACATTTATTAAAACTTCTCTCTATGCCAATAACTTGTGGGTAACCAGGGCAACCACTCTGCACACCATCTTCTTTTTAACGAATCTGGCCAAAGCATCGCCTGAAGCTCTGCATGCTTAATACATGTAAACATGTTGCTGTGATCACCAGCATGACAAAGATTGTTGGGGTAAAACATCACAGTGGTGTTCCCACAAACATGAGAGTTATTTCAAAGATCCCACTTTATTTGTCGATCATTACCAGGATCATGTTTATGTCACAATATGAAGAAATGAGGCAACTATCTATTTCCTCCAAAAACCTTGTAAGACAGTCAAATATAACTACATGAAACTTCAAAAATAAATTCAGAAATAATGAAATGCATCAAGAAAAGGACAGACCACGCTTTACACTTTATCTTCATTTTATATGTGGAAATACAGTAGTTTTTAATGGCGCATGATTATTTCATGGATTATGATGACAGATAAAATAGTGTGGGCGGCACGGTGGTGTGGTGGTTAGCACTGTCGCCTCACAGCAAGAGGGTTGCCGGTTCGATCCCGGGTGTGGGAGCCCTTCTGTGCGGTTTGCATGTTCTCCCCGTGTCAGCGTGGGTTCTCCGGCTTCCTCCCACAGTCCAAAGACATGCAGATTGGGGACTAGGTTAATTGGTGACTCTAAATTGTCCGTAGGTGTGAATGTGAGCGTGAATGGTTGTTTGTCTCTATGTGTCAGCCCTGCGATAGTCTGGCGACCTGTCCAGGGTGTACCCTGCCTCTCGCCCGATGCCAGCTGGGATAGGCTCCAGCCCCCCCACGACCCTCAAGAGGATGAAGCGGTTAGAAGATGAAGATAAAATAGTGTATGGAAATCATGACAAAAAAGGGAATTCAATTTTGAAAGATACGCCATTAAAGGGATAGTGCACCCAAAAATAAAAATTCAGCCATCATCTACTCACCTATATGCCGAGGGAGGCTCAGGTGAAGTTTTAGAGTCCTCACATCACTTGCGGAGATCTAAGGGGAGAAGAGGTAGCAACACAACTCCACCTAATGGAGGCTTACGGCGCCCCAGATTCAAACATCCAAAAACCAAACAGCTTTTTATGTCAGGGCTTCAGGACACTTGGATCACTACGGACGAGCAGTATGGAGATATTTTGTGGTTTCAATCATGTGTTTTTGGACGTTTGAATCTGGGGCGCCATAAGCCTCCATTAGGTGGAGTTGTGTTGCTACCCACTCTCCCCTTGGATCTCCGCAAGTGTTGTGAGGACTCTAAAACTTCCCCTGAGCCTCCATCGGCATATGGGTCAGTAGATAATGGCTGAATTTTCATTTTTGGGTGCACTATCCCTTTAAAGGGGATTAAAGTGACGATGAATTTGACTGGCTATGACAGTCACAGCCTCTAATACACAAACCCTTAATGTATGATGATGTACATTTTTCTGATCCCCTACTCAGGTCAAAGTTGGATGAAGCTAACACAGGAGTTAAATGATGCCACCAAACTTTAATTGCCTTTATGAATGATAAACATGTTGAGTTATGCTACCTTAACATGTCCAACAAAACTAACAAAAGAGTGGGAGTAATGTCAGTCAGGCACAATAGCAGAAAATTTGGCTTATTATTGTTGGAAAAACACAGGTGTTAGTAACAACATTTACAATGTCTCTGTTCCATTCAAGCATCTCAGTAAGCCATGACAGAGCCACAGTGAGTCAGCATGAACAATACACAGACCCTGAAACAAAAGCAGCTGAAGCAGCTAAATGAAATCAGTCATAATTCATGTTATTATTTACACCTGTGTTTTCTGTGAAAAAAGTCTTTTTGTACATAAGAATCATAATCAAGTCTAATCAGGCAATTAGCGAGAGCATCTGTGTGTGTGAGCGACAGGTGTGTAGAGCCTACTTATTCACAGCAAATGGGTAAGAGTGTACATGTAATCTTACTGACGTGTAGATGGATCAAGAATAGAGACACTGCGCAGTGTCCTGTAGATGTGTTTAACCTGAAGACATTGCCAGCAAATCAATGTCTTATTTTCAGCCTTTTCATAACGTTTGATTTTAATCCCATTGCATCAAGAGTTTAAGAAGTTCATTCCGACATATTTTGATGCATTCTGATTGGTCTGTTGTCAGATTGTGACATAAAACAGCTCAGTTAAAAAGCAATCGATCCAATAAGTGTCACGTGGGGGCAAACAATTAGCCAATCAGCACGATGGGCAGGACTAATGCTGGAAAGTGTTGTCAAGCTGTGTGCTTGCCTGGGTCCAGACATCTGAATGCATCCACTCCACTGAACTGAATGACTACATAGATGGCATATCTTGTCAATATCGTCCAACATTGTAGTTTGTTTTTAATTTGCTCTGCTTCACTCTCAAAACCACAGCAAAACCATTATGTTGGCATTGGTACGCATTAATGTGGATCTAAAATTACATCAAATTTAGGCTGCTCTGTAGGTCTCAGTGACTGGGTAGGGAAAACTGAATCTCCCTCCTCCACAGAAATCAGTTAGAGTGGAGGCTACGTCAGACTTAAGATAGAAACACAGTGTAATGAGTTGACAGTTAAGCCTTTGTTTAAATATTGAAGGAGCTCTGTTGATTTAAATTATATTCTATTCTGTATCCCCCATCCTCAGTAAAATAACACTGGGTTTACAATTAGTGTGATTATACTAAATTAAACCAAGAACAAAATGTCTGAAAAGCAAAGGCATGATTACAACTCACCAAATCAATGTGTTCTACCTCATGATTGACAGATACACTTGATGAACACTTACAATGTGATTTGGTTGTTGCCATGACAGGGTCTGTCTGTATCAGCAGTGAGAGGCTGATTGATGTCAAGTCACCTCAGTCTGTTTTATTCTATCACTAATTATAGACACAGTTGGCCAGTGCCGTCACAAATGAGTCAGCATGTTTGATGCACAGTAGCTGGTTGTTACCATATCTGGCTGATGATGTCACAGCTTTCTTCTAATCTGCTTGTCTTGGTCCAATCACAATGGGAAATCACAATGTTTCCATGTTGGGTATTTGATTAAATGGAATACTCCTCCAGCTTTGGCCTGTCATGACTGCTACACCAGAGATGCTATACAGCATGAACAGTGTAAACCTAACTAGCATTGTTTAGCTAACAAACAGCAACTGAAACACTGCCAAACACAACATCTATGCAGGCTGCGTCGGAAAAGCACCATGTTAGGAGAGCAACCACTTCAATCCTCCATCTGTGTCTACACAAGATACGTTCAGGCACAATCCTGAGTGTGGGTCACCTGTGTTTTGACAACGCTCAAAGCCCAACACACACAATTACTGTAAAAATATGCTTTGGTGGTTAGGTGTGCATAGGGCAAGCAAAATGCAGGCTGTTGCAAGATTTGTGTCGACAGCTTGATTGTGTCTCATCAGACACATGAGACAGACAACTGAAAAATGCTTCTAAAACGCCTCCTGTGAAGACAAGGCTTCAGGTTGAACTCTCAGTTTTGAAGTTATGCTCTCCAAAAGCCGAGGCAAATACAGGAACTAAGCTGTAATAAGCTAATAAGACTATATTTGCTCGGTTCATGGGGTGTACTTAACTGAAATAAGTTGTGTATAAAGCCAAATGTCACCAAGCAGGTACCAATATGTGGACTGTTTGTTCCAACCTTTATTTTTTTCCTCATATACACATCCCATACATGGCAGTACAGAAGAAATTGGTGTGAGACAGTGAAGACATTTTTCAGAGCCGCTCAAACACTTCCAAATGACTATTTTCACAATTTGAGCCTATTGGTTCCAATAAAAGATATAAAGTCTCACAAAATCTTGTCAATAAAACATAGTATTGAATTCCTGCCATTCATGTGTGTGGGGGAGTTGCTGACTCATGCTTTATGCGCCCCAAAATACAAATGCCAGAAGACTGTGCCTCCAGTTGTCTAAATACATCCATAGCAAAAAACTGGGTAGTAGTAAACAATAAAGAAAAGACACCACCTACAGAAAGTCAAGCTGGTAACATGATCTAGTACTCCCAAGCTGTTTGATGAAAAAACACTGCATTTGAAGAAAAAATAAAAAACTATTCAGCACAAAGACACTCTTTTACATATTAAAACAAAACAGTCTGTTAAATAAAATCTCAAAGGAATATTTCACACCCCCAAATGACCATTTGTTACTCACCTCATGTTACGTTGAAGTTGTGAAGAAAACCTTGTTTTCCTCTCATGCCCCCTCTAGTGAATGAAGAATCCGAAAACAGAGAACGTTTTTGATGAATGAAAGTCAGAGGTGACCATATTTATCAACAGGAAAACGATATTAAAACATCTGTTTACAAACTCTTACACAACTCATGCAGTATGTAAGTCTCATTTATCCAGTTGTATGCTCAGTGCTCTCCTCACAGACAGCCCTTTGTGACAAGGAACCGAACAGAAAGTGAAACTTTAGATTTATGATCTTTTCAAAGCCAGACTTCACTGACACAAACAGCAATTTTACCTGGCTGAACACAGAAGCTCCTGGTCTACCGCTGCCTCAATCACTTTATTTGTTTGTGTTATTGTCTGACTTTGCTGTTTCAAAAGGTTAGTTCAGATTCACATGTTGTGTGGGAGTTTGTAAACAGCTGTTTTGATATTGTTTCGCTGTTGTTAAATGTGGTCACCTATGACTTCAATTCATGAAGAATTCTCTCAGTGTTCGGAAGCTGATGGGAGCCATGCAAAAAAAAAAAAAACTTCACAAAATTAATGCAACACAGGGTGAGAAACCGATATACAAATGGGGGGGAGTAGTCTTTTAATGAGCCCAAAATGTCTCCTCAGAAAATCAACTTCCAAAAACTAGTGTGAATGTTTTACTTTTTTTCTATGAGACTGTTAACACATTTGGAATACATTTAAAATTGTCTAACATTTGGTGTCATGGTGCCTCTACTCTGTCTACAGTCCTAAATGAGACAAAAACAATTAGAGAGACTTGACGGGTGGGGAGGAAGAGCGCGAAGAAGAAAAAGAACGAGACAAAGGTAGTGAGAGGTACTTGTAATTGTCTATAATTAATTGGCGACACATTAATCACATTCTCATCTAAGCTAATGTCTCACTCCATGGACCTAGACAATGGGCAAGGTGGGAGGATGGTAGTGTACTGTATGTGTGTGTGTGTCAGGAGCAAACAGGGTGTTGTGTAGCAGCGGTTAATGAAATAGGTGGTTATCAAGGCAAACAGGCTTCATTAAGTCCAGTGTAATGACCTGTGTCACATTTCATATCGTCCTCACTCCGTCTCTCTTGGCTCTCTTTCCTTTCTGTCTCTCTTCTTTCTGTCCTTTCCCTTAACACAGAGCACTTAAAAGGCTATCACACTGAAATTACCTTTTAGCTGTTCCCCTAAACTTAAGGACATTTTTCTGGAAAACAACAACAAAAACATGCTGCATTGAATATTGTTTGATTATCTTTTCCATAGTGCTGCATTTTATAGTTTGCAGTCCTCAGCAGCCAGAATTCATGTCCTTGTGTCAGTGGGCTAATGCTTCTTTCACTCTGTGCTGATTTATTACTAAGTGCTTGTCAGCCTTTTTGCGCTGTTCAAAAGTACGAGAAGAGACTTAACATAATCTCAATTAGGTGTGTCAACAAGCACAAGTATATGTGTGAAATGTGTCAACACAAGCATCAAACGTTGGAGGTAATACCGCTGTTGGCTGTCAAATAAAATAATAAGGCTACGATTCTAAGTGGACTAAAAGGTCTCTTATAAAACGGATACTTGATTATGATTGGCTGAGCTGCTTTTGAAGCTGTTGTAAAATACTCTATAAACACCCAGCTGTGACCGCGTTAGGTGTTACTGTGCCAATTAACTATTGTTTTAAAATGTCAGATTGTTTTGTAAATTTTGATTTACTAGATGGGCTAAACGGGGTTAAGTGGTGGAAAGAGATGGACAGGATAGAGGAGGAAGATAAAAAAAAAGAAAAGAGAAATGCTGAAGTTAATGAGAGAAATTGAAGAGCTGGAAAAGGCAAGAAAGAAACAAAGCCAGTACATCAGTGATCCACCTATCAGCCTATCCTGGTGTCCACTAAAAGGTCCTGAGCTCTAGAGGAGTGAATAATCTTAAAGTGTTACATGGAACAAACAACGCATAAAGTCTTTTGGTGGCAAAAAAAAGTATGAGCTTACCACACTGATTACCACACTGAATGGCAATATATTTTTATTATTATGAAATACTGCTTGTTGTGCACAAAGTTGGCAATTTCATGCGTGAGTGTTCCTTTGGGAAGCATGAACCCAGTGTGACCGGATATGACAGGATAAGCAATTTAGAGAATGGATGGATTTTAAAAGAACTTTTTAAGCTGAATATGTTAATGTGAAGGGGTTACTTGTAGTGATGAGGCCAAAGACACAGAGTTCACCTGACACTTCTGTCTTCCTCACTTTTATGGCAAAATTCAGGGTCTTTCGGTTCAGTTTTTGGTCTTCTAAACCGTTTTACTTTTTTGGTACACACTCACCGCTCTCTTCAACATCCTTTCACTTGCAGTGAATCAGCGTGAAGCACCTACAATACCTCAACCTGTCCATCACCAAATGGCTAAAAGACAACGTTAGTGATTAAGTCGTTAACATTTTAGGATTTAGCAGCTAAAGAGACAGATATTTTCCTCAGGAGTTAGTGGAGTCCAAAAGAGAGCTATAAGGGAAGCGTTCATGTTACATCAGTTGAATAGAATGCTGAAAGATTTCATTGTTGCCATTGCCATTTCCATTGAGCCTAAACTGATATAAAGCGGGGACGTTCTCCTGTTGCCACACTGTAAATTTGTGCTAAATTTATGCTCTTATGCCTATTTTGGAAGTGTGAATGGTGCTTTCTATGGTTGGCTTTGGACACTGGTGGTGTGTGGCTATGAATCACTAGACAGGATGAGGAATTCAGCTGCTAGCTAGCTAGATTGAGGTTTTCAAATATAAACATCAGTAAACATTAAGAAGAAGGTGGGCACCAGCTAAACTAGCATCCTACATACCATTGTACAGAAGTTGGAAAATAAACTGGATGGGAACTGCCCACTGGTTCGACAGCCCATTGGTTCGACATCCCATTGTTCCGACCATATTAAACTCATTGTTCCGAAGTCCGTTCCGAAATCATCATGATGCCCTGTGGTTAAGGTCTGGTTAGGTTTAGGCACAAAAACCACTTGGTTAGGGTCAGGAAAAGATCATGGTGTGGGTTAAAATGAAAAAGAAAGTGACAAACACATAAGCCGTGAGCCTGCTCCGCCTCAAGCCGGTCGCGGCGCACCATACGCCCGCCGCGAGCCGTTCAGCACCGCGGACAGTCGGACTAATGGGATGTCGAACCAATGGGCTGTCGAACCAGTGACATGGACCCAACTGGATGACCTCTGTGCCACATCAGCTTTCTACGGGATATCAGGAACTGTAATATCCACTGATTCACCAAAACTTGGCTGAATCCTGGACAGCACCTTTCAACCGGGTGACTCATTTTCCATGTGCAGAACTGACAGAGTAGAGGAGGCAAGAGAAGGAGAGGAGGCATGTGCTTTATGGTGAATAAGGACTGGTGTGATGGTGGGAATGTGAGGTGCTGTCCTGTTCCTGCTGTGGATCACTGCGAAACGTTGTTCAGGGTGTTTGGGAGGAGCGACCACAAGGCTGTCTTGTTGAGGTAGGGAGGTGTGAACAATTATCATTATCATTTCACAACCAGAAACCACAGATCACCAGAACCATCTGGAAAAATGGATAATTATAAAGCAGCAGCCAACAATATAAGAAGACACAAAAAGGACTACACTAAAGTGCACAAGTTACAAGGAGCTGATGGGATCACATTTTACTGGAATGGTACCTGGTATAATTCCATGACAAATAAATGATTGATTGATTGAAGTGGCAAAATAAAAATAAATCCATTAATGCAGCTTTAACTGTAAAGTGTGAGGTCATAACTACATAATATTTTGAAAATGTGTGTTCTGATAACTATGTATTCATTACTATATCTCCTCACTCTTGAGGCAAAGGTCAATAAAAAGATGAACCCCAAAAATACCTCGGCATCCTGACTGATGATTCCTTTTAAGCCACATAAACAGTGCCTGGTGAAAAACTGAGGCTTCATATTTTTTAAATATATGCATGCTACTGCTCAGGCATTGCGTATGATTGATACAGCCTACCAGACTTCCCTGAGATTCATTGCAAACTGTAAAGCCTTGACTCACCACTGTGAGCTTTTCTGGGGTAGGATGACCTGCTGTGGCAATCTGCAGGCACACACACTGATAGAATTTCAAATATAAAGCAAATCTTGGGCTGCTTAGTCAATGTATCGTCATAAAACAGTTTATATGAAATCCTACAAATTAGCACCCCACGGATGACTTTACGTCCTTAATGTAAAGTTACATCACTAACATAAAGTTAAAGAAGTTTAGGCAAGTGAAGTTACCATGGTGAGGTTTGGGGAGAAGAAATTAGGTGAGGACGCACCTTAAAATGACTCAAAGTTCACTCAGAGTTCTCACGGGTCTGAACATCGGTATCCTGGGGAAAGTCCTGTGTTTTGTGACCCTCCCATCCACCACCGCAACCTGCCTCTTCACTGGACCACTTTCTTGTTTACTCCCATCAGTGCATTGGTCATGTGACTGCAGCCTTCCAAAATGTGTGGGTTATGCACAAATTACTGGCTAATGATTAGGTGGGAAACAGTATATACCAATTTGGGTACCTTACTTTTTATAGGAAAACATACGAGCAGTGCATGAGAACAGCCTGGGGAAATAGTATTTGTCGTCACAGGACAAGTATTTGTTGTCTCTACTAAAAGGTTGTACAGACAGTGGGAAAAGACTTTTTATGTATTCTGACCTATCAAACTGTAATTCATTGCAAAGTGATTAAAAACTTAATGATTTGACTTCATTAAATGCTTTTAAATCCAGTTTGAAAGACCTGGAGACAGAATCATTAGGGAATCTGTGCTCAAAGTGAAATTCTTGAGTGCGTGGCTTCTACTGCACTTTGTTCATTGACATGTTTTATATTGTAGTACTTTCTGTTCTGTGTCTGTTTACATGTACTTGTCTTTACCTTTTGCTGCTGTGTATCTTGGCCATGACTCCCTTAAAAAGAGATCTTTAATCTCAGAGGGACCTACAAAAATAAAGCTCCCATGTGGTAGCAGTGAGATGTCATCCTGCTCTGTCTCTGATATGAGGTGAATGTAGCAAAATTACTTCTTAGTGAAAGTTTAGGGTAAGGGGTTGCAAAAAGTTGAACCAGCACTGATGAGTCCAGCTTAGTCTGTGTTCACACCATTCTGTTTTCACAAGTAAAACACTAATGTTTCAACAAATCATCTTACCCCAAAAATGTCCTGTACTGCTGTAAGATACTAGTGAATTAATCTTCTTTTATAGTCGCCTGAAGCCGCAATGTAAACAAGTAAAATGATCCTATTGGCAGTTACAAACATGGGAGAAAACATTGCCAGGGGCCCAGATAAAATAAAGCACAGGTGAAATATTTCAGTGAATCACACAGAGAGGAAGGAGGCAGATGGATCGGTAGAGAAAGGAATGACATTAAAATTCAAAGCAGAAGCAGAAAGGAGTGAAGTCACTGTAGGTCAGACTGTCTGGCCAAATCAGACCTGATGCACACAATCACACACGCAGAGACATACATTTGGGCACACAAAGTGATCCAACACACACACACACACACACAAAAGAAAGTGCAATATGATGAATTTGTCTGGCTGAAGTGAAAATAACCTTCTCAGAAAGATTCCCCTGTCCTCTCTCCCTTGTTACAAAGATACAAATGACTCTCAGTCAGATCAGGTCCCGCACTAAAGATATTCAGGGCGCTAAAAGGTTACACTGACATGCTTTATAATACATTTTGTTTCAATTCTGTTGCTTTGTTCCCTCTCTTCTCTCCCATCTGTATTTATCTCGTTCTCTGTTGCTCTCCATTATTTTTTTCCAACACCTACTTCTACATTTTTCTCTGTTTAACGTTCCCATCACACCTCTTTTTTTCCCTCCTCCTCCTCTGTGCTGTTTTCCAATGAACTGCAAGTAACACACAGCGATGTCACACACCGATCCTGAGTCACCAACTGCTGTTCCAATGCTCTTGAGCAAAGCACTTAACCTTTAATTGCTTAAATGTAGCTGTTCATTGACTAACAGTGACTGTGTTGAAGCAAATTTGTGTTTAGAATGAACCAGCAGACTCAGCAAACCTTCTGAGGAGGAAGAAAACCCTTCAATAATCAGATAATTGAATTATTATCTGCTCAGTGACTTCTAATTATTGTGATAAAAATAAATGAGTGTGTATGAATAGATATTATTAGAAGGATGGGGAGAGAGTGTGTGGCACTGAAAGCACTGAATCATGAGACACCAACATGTTTTTTACACATAAGACACGAGAGGGGTAAAGATTGCCTTTTGTTTGGGGCCCTAAATCACACGGCCACACACACGCATATACATTAAAAGGTCCCTCCAAGATTTTGCAGGCTATTTCGTGATAGTTGTGGCCTTAACTGTCTAATTTCACAGCAGGTTTTCTAAAACATTAAAATGCATGTTGCAATATTTTAAGCGTTTTTAAGCAATGACATTGTGGGAGTGAATGAAAATTGCAAATTTGAAGCCTATTATTTTGAGCATTCAATGTTTCCAACAGAATTAAAAATCTATTTGTGATGGGGGTTGGATGGGAGGGGTGGCAGCAAAAGCTGATGGTGCCGTTTGAAGCAGCGCTGAAGGACCATCTCTGTGAGCTGCTCTCCTGCTCTCTCTGCCCAGTTAGCACAAGCTAACACAGCAGCAATGGCTAACATCCGACAACAAGCCGTTAAACAGTCCCAACAGTCTCACACCAACACTGAAATGATTCAAATCTGTCATTATCAAACCCATTAAAAAACATTGCTAATGTTAGCAGTATGATGCTAACACTTAGCTCTGTCACTGTGTGTGTGACTCTGTTTCAGATGCAGCAATAGTCTAATTATATACAGAGAGAGTGGTTTAATGAGGAGCTGAATGAATCAATACGTGTGCAGCACTAATATGAAATTCTACCCATTTACAAAGTCAAATTTGTGGCAAAATTGCAAGATTCCACAGAATTCACAGGGATTGGCTGAAGTTTTGCTAACTGTTGCAATCTCAACATTGCAACATCCTGAAGGGACTAATTAGAACACATCTACAGTCACAATTATTATCATAAATACATCCTGCTGAGACGCTGAAGCAAACCATAGTCAAGTTCACACCCAAATTTTAAACAAATTTGAACCAAATCCATGCATTTCACTATTTGTCTGTTTCCATTTTGCACAATTTGCTTTTTTTGACACACCAACTTGTCAACCTCATCCAAACTTAAAAATTCTTTTGAAATATTTTCAGTGTCTGGTGTTTTCAGTTTGTTTCATGCACAGATTGAAAGTGTGCATTAAAAAGCGATTGGAAAAACAATTTTGACTTTGGCAGTTTGTCTTTCACTTTAAAAGAGATTGGAAAAGTTTGTTTTTTAGGATAGAAATTACAACACTTAAAGGTTAAATGCATTCATTTTTCTTTTTTACAAAGTTTTAATGTAAACCATAAAGACAGCAGCGTGTATAAAAGGCATTATCAATAAAAGTATGAACTATATAGATGATAAACATTCTGGCCAGAAAAAAACAAACTGGTACCTCTAATACCATCAAAACCCAAAGCCTTTGGGTGGCTTTGAGAGGAGGAGGCAGAAAGAAAGATTGTTTCCAAAGACACAAATACAAACAGTGAGAAAAAGAGACAAGATGTTGTTTTCAAACCCCCTAGAAGACACAAACAGCTTGTTAAAGCTGTGTTGAAAGAAGGAAATGGGAGATCAGAGCAAGAGTTGTCAGACAGAAACGAGAGGAGAGCAGAGTTGTGCTGAAGCAACATATCCCTACTCCTAGTCTCGCTCACCAGACCTTTCTCAAGAAAAGAAAGGTCTGGCTGGGCCGACTCTCACTTTAAGATTGGAGAAAAAAACAAACAAACAAAAATGTTGCCTACAGGACGCGAACCATGGCAGAAAAATGGCTACATCCCCGCAAAATCAAACATCGCAAAAGTTAGTAAAGGACGTGTTGAAAACGGTTGAAAACTGCTACACAACCGGAGGTGGTAGGGCGGGACTTCAGCGGGTGGCTCGTTCCGCCCAATGAGAGGCTGATCTATGCAGTGAACTTCCGCCCACTCAGACTACCCTACTCCCAACTCGTCATATACCAACGCTTGGTAAGTGGCTTTGACAAACCATGGCACTGAAGGTACCTCTTTAGCTTCAGTTTCGGACGTGTCAGGGATGGCATGTCAGTTTCCCCTAGTTATATGCATAAAGTATCTTTAAAAAATAAAATGAATGAATTAATTAATAAAAATAAACTTCCAACATTGGTTTACTTTGGTTTTAGGTTTACTTTCTTAGGATTAGACAAAAAACAATGTGGTTAGGTTCAGAAAAAGTTGTAAAATCAAGTATATAGTTAAAATATGTCAAGATTTACTTTTCATTTACACACAATGGTCTCCTGTGTAAAAATCCTGTGTTTGATTGACACATCCATCCACCCCAACCTCCGGGTTATGCAGACTTGCTTGCTCTTAATACTAGATAAGTTGCTCTGAGCATCTAATAATTAGATGGCTGGGTAATTAGCATATAGATGCTAAACAGTGCTTCGGTGTGTGTGTATAAAACACAGAGGTCAACTGACCAGGTATTGGTATTTGACAAATTGAAGTGAGAATGGAATGGCTTAAGATAGAGAGAATGTAAAAAAGGAAGAAGTAACGCAATAAAAGACAAAGAAAGATGGAAAGAAAAAGACAGTAAGTATGACACAGGAGAAGAGCGATGAGCAGGACTTGAGCATATCAGAAGGAGGAGAACATCTGAAAAAAGAGACAGTAAAATTGGAGATGTTAGAGGAAAATGGGAAAAGAGGAGAGAGAAGAAGAGAGGAAGAATATAAATCAAAACAGTAGAAAAGTGGAGGATGTGCTGTCCATTTGAATAACAATGAGGAGGAGCATTAAAATACATTACAAGGACCTGCTCTAGTTTAGTAGTAATAGGTCTGTACTGAAAATATTCAGGGAAAAAAATTAATTTAATCTCCGTCCACCTCCCCTTTTTTAATGGGGGATTCATTCTGGGTTGTGGATAATGGATTTCAGAAAAAAAGGACTCTGAATCACTGTTTGGAAGACTGTTAGGGATTTAATAATAGGGCATTTGGTTTATGATTACACTTAATGGATAGAAAAGATGCTACAGTGGTTAATAGAAGCAATGCATGAGCTGGGCCTGGCACGGACTCCCTGTTTGCTTGAGTGTAATCCACCTGTGTACTGGTAATTATCACCGCATACACTCACTTAATAATAAGAATACAAGTTATTTTATACATAGAGACAGTGTTCCCGTTTCTACCCAAACAGGCCCTGAGGGGAGGCAGATGATGGCCCTATTCACAGCTGACTTTCTGACTTTTCATAGCAGGGAAAGCACAGGTGTTACTAATAACATTAATGCTGGCTCTGTTTTATTTAGGTGTCCCAGTAAGCCATGACGGTGATCTGGCCCTGGAACTGGAACACCTGAATGGAATGCAGCAATAATTAATGTTATTAATTACACCCATCAACATATCTGCAGTAGAAAACACTGATATGCTTTTACCTAGCCCCTAGAGTCTTTTGTTAGTAAATGATCTGTCATCACCGTACAGTCCTAATGTATTGTCAGCAGACAGGACCAGTCAGACAGAGCACTAGCCAATGAACTCACTTCGAGGCTGTTTTCATAAACAAGATATCCCATTCAGGGATGAATTGGAACATAAATCAATCTGAACCCTTCTTCTGAAGCTGTCCCATAAATCTCTATGACGTGAATTAACTATTTGGTACGATTATGACTCATGAGGTTTTAAAGGCTGATCCTCTTATCCTAAAGTTTGAACATAATTTAAAGGAATAGTTCAATATTTTGGAAATTGCGGTTATTGGCAAAGATGAGATGTAAATCAAATAAGTCCGAGCTGGAGTCAGGACATGGTAGCTTAGCAAAAAGACTGGAAGCAGAAGAAAGAAGCTAGTGCTGCAGTGCTCTGATTGTCTCTTTCTCTTGTTTCATTGGGTGCAAGTGTTGTAGTTTGTTAAAATATCTTGACCTCAACATGATGGCTGCATGGTCGCTCATCCCGAACAAAGGCATGCCACTCTGCAGCCGCCTCTGAACAACAAGTTTCTTCCACTTGTGGTGCAGGGGGAGCAGGAACAGAACAGCACCTCACAGTCCTACTGTCACACCACTCCTTACTCTATCAAGCACACACCTCCTCCCTTCTCTCGACAGAGTTCTCTGTTCTGTCAGATCGGCATATAGAGAAAGCGTCACCTTATTGAATGGTGCTGTCCAACAATGTTCAGTGAGCTAGGGATATTAAAGTTCCTGATATCTTTTTGGAAACTGATGCAGCATGGAGGCTTGTCCGGTTTATCCAGTGTCCGTCAGTGACTAGCAGGGTGCTAGTTCAGCTGGTGACCATCTTCTGCATCTTTTCCTCAATATTTACAGATGCTTATGTTCCACCACGAATTATTGTTTGTGCAGATAAGACCAATGAGATACAACATGTGAGCTTCAGACAGCTTTTTCTGACATTGGAAAGAGCCAGACTAACATATCTTTCTGATTCCAGTCAATTCTGTTAAACAAGACAAAACATGTCCTCCCTCTAGCTCTGTATTAAATGCATGGACATGAGCGTGGTTTCTATCTTCTCATCTCACTCTCTGTACGGAAGTAGAACATTGTTGAACGTAGCACAAGCAGGCTGTTGATCTGCCAGCTTACATTACTGTGATGAATATTGGAGTTATGTATTTGAATGAGAGTGTGCAGTGTAGGCTGCAAAATGAATGGTTATTCTTGTAGATGAAATTACATGCAGGTAGCAGTCATTAATATGAATTTACCTTCACTCTGTGATTAAAGGTTGGAAAACATTTGATTTGCACTCTTGTTATTACAGACATCTAATATCCTGATAAACTGTGGAATACTGTTTTTCAAAACTTGCATATTTTTTCTGAACCTCAAACCTGTCACTGCATTATGAGACATTAATACTTCTTAGAATTGCATCAAACCCATTTAAATACCTACTATAACTGACTTTTAGATCATTTATCTAACTTTTTAAACAGTGGTAGACAGTGTAAGTGAGGTGTCTGCTTGGTAAACTAATTATATTCTCTGCATATTGGTTTTCTCTGCGAGACGGAGGGAGCAGATTATGAAAAGTCCTGTTCTCTGCAGGCTGCAGATGACAGTGCTTTGGATAAAGTTAGGCAAAGTCTACCCAGAGTAAACAAAGTTTGTTATTAATGTCCCAGTGAGGCTAACCTGGCGTAAACCAATTTGCATAATCGCTCAACTTTTTCCTTCTCCTCAACTTGTTTTTCCTGTTTTTTTCCCTCTGCTTTTTCTTCTTGTTTTGTCCTATTTGTTGTTTTTCTTTGCTTGCCTCTCTGTCAGAGGTATCGATGTGTGAGAGACAGAAGGGTCTGCATCTTAAGGTGGTTTAATGCAATTAACTTGACCACTGGGTTTTCTGTGTGTATGTGTGTGTGTTTGTGTGTGACAGAGAGAGCGTGAAAGAGAGAAAGAGAGAGATAGTCAGACATAAGGGGAGAAAGTTAACATCAATGGTCTTTTGAGTCGTATTCTAAGCAAGTGTGTGTGTTCGCATGAGTGTAGGTGAAAAACATGTGTTTGTGCCCTTCTTCAACATCAATGGACAAATTAAACTTTTGTGTGTGTGTGTGTGTGTGTGTGTGTGTGTGTATGCATAACGCACCTCTTGACTCCCTTATTTTCCAGACCAGTGGCTGAATCATGTCGAATCATGTTTCAAGTGGAAAAAACAAAGGGTATCAAGTCACCTCGACCAAATACAAATGCACAAACACACACACGACAAATATACAAAAAAATGAAAGCCAATGAGAATAAAATCTCTAAAATATAATCAGAATATAAAAAGACTGCTGTCTAAGCTGACATTAGACTAGACCACATGTAGAAGAATCATTTTACAGCAGTCTATAAACAGACAGGAAGTGACATATCACACAGTGTCCAACGTAACATAAGTAACAGAGTTTTACTGGCCCCTTGTATATTTTCACTTGCCAGGAGCCAAAATGTGAAAAGTTTGGTTGCTTCGATTATTGATATTGATATACAAAGTTGTGCAAAACATACCACAGTGGCTCTTTTTTTTCAATGTTTTCATCACATATTTTAGGCAGAAAAAGGTTATGAAGTATGTGCTCAGGTGTTGGTGAAAAATAATAATAAGAGCCTTGTGTTACCAAATGTCCACAGAAACGCTGGAGGGCTTTTGATTTCAAAATTTACATTACAAGTAAACTAGTCCAAACCCATTGGTAGCTTTGTCACCTTCTACCTATGCCAATCCTCAGTGCCTATGTGCAGTTTCACATAGATTGACCACGTCAGTGAGTAGAAAAACGTGGGACAGACAGAATGACTGACTGACAGAATGACACACTGACAGTCTCCATGATTATGTACAGCATACCAT
>NC_065509.1:10199990-10207333 GCF_006386435.1 Epinephelus moara | reverse complement strand
TTCATGTGTCTACGACATACGGGGCATGAGATATGCCCATTCAAAGTTTGCAATTTCAATCAGTTGCTATAGCGCCCCCCTTTGGCCAATTGATGTAATATTGCTTCATTCGCATCCTCCCATGACCCTCTACCACTGTGCCAAATTTCACATGGATTGACCAAGTCAGTGAGGAGAAAAATGTGGAACAGAGACAAAGACACACAGACACACACACACAGACAGAGTTTTTGTCATTATATAGTAAGATATTTATACTTTTTCCTGTCTGTGATATATTCTACAGATATAGACATTAAAATTTTCGTGACAGGTGAAATGCTGCTGTGGAGACAATGTAGTAGAAGCCCTCACATACAGGTGCTCTTTGGATACTTCAAATGCACTGCGCCTCTGTGTAATGTTTCTGTTGTGATGACAACCCCACAAGGACACCATGCCCCTCACATGGAATAAATAGACAACGCGACACATCTCAGGATGATCAGCAGCTGTGCCACGCTGCTCATGTGGCTGTTAACTTGGGCGAAATGAAAATCATGAGGTTGCGTGACCCACAACACCCTGCTCAGGTAGGTGTGGTTGGTTCACACACATTCTTTTCAAGTATCATAACAATGGAGCAAAGATGCTGCATCTCTGTAACAGCTTAGCAAGCTAAGAGCGGATCCCATAATGCATTTCGTCATCCCTATAGTGTGAATCTCAATGCACAACATCGCTCAGTTGTGTGCATGCCTGTGTAAGTGTATCTGTCTGTCTGTATCTAATCTTGCATACTGGACCAATCGGTCTGACAGTTTGTGTTCACATGTATGACTGTATGCTCAAGGACCTTTTATTGACTTTTAATACCGTCACTGACTGCAGACTTCTCATTCCTCTTAACTGACCAGAGGGGGCTGCAAGTCTTCCAGAAATCAGTTCAGCTACAAACAACAAGCCTTTCCGCCTGTATCAGACCACATTTTTGGCCTGTGTCAGGGCTCAAAAACTGACAACCATAGAAAAGTTTGGTCTTATTTTGAACCATAGGAGATTAATTCCATACCCAATATGTTATGTTCCACTACAGTTAGGCACAATGTAAGATTAGTTCATCCTTGTTTTTGTTATCTTCATCATCGTCTGTACTGTAAGGAAGCTGGGAGGGACAATTCCACCAGGCACAACTGTGCCATGTTCCAACTGCTATGGCTGGTTTTCTTCTGTCCGCAACACAGCGTCACGTAGAGCGCTTCGCCCGCCCAACTATGTAGACTTGCAGATTTTGTTGATTTGATCATTTTTCATTGATATTTGTGCTTCTAACATAGTGAGTAAGTAGGCCACACAGTTCAGTGTTGTTGTTGTTTTCTGTTTTAATCATGTTATTGTTGTTATTTCCTACTTTGTTGTGCAGTAGCCTACAGACAAAGTTAATACCGTTAAAAGTCCAGTTACATCCTTGATCAAAGATTTCTGGCTGTGTTTTAGTACTAAAAAACACATCCATCCCCATAATTACATTGAATATTTACTTCACATACACTTCCTGTTAGAAGGAGAACTCATTCTGCTCTGTGCGACGCACTGCAGCTCTGTCAAAAACAGACGAGGTGCCTATATTTCTCGGACTCTTCTAAAATGCCCTCCATCTGCTGGAATTACAAGAAAAAGTGGCTGCCTGGCGGAGATCCGCACTCTCCTGAATGAGAGTTCCAGTTTCCCTATTTTGATTACTTTTTGATATTTTAAAATGAAACTATTCATTGAAATCCTTTCCTTATACCAGGTTACAGAGGCTAAAATACATTGACGAAAACACCCCCGTTTCTTTTGTTTCACCACCCTCTTTGACCATTTTGTATTCCTTTACCTCTGCATAGACAGACTGAATCAAATTAAAACCAAAGCATGGGGGTGTGTGATAAGGGAGCTCACAACCCAAATTTCATTGCCATGATTCATTGGTTCAAGGACTCACTATCTGTGCTGTCTGTTATCCGTCTTCTTAGTCTGCCATTGTTTGTCTTTCCCCACTGTATCATCCAATAAAAAAAGCCAAATAATCCTAAAAACAGTACTGACAAATGCCTCATTGCAGCCTGTTTGAATGTTGTTTACAACTGTCTTTATCCAACCAAACAGCACAATGGCTTTGCTGTTGGTGGCATAAATTTGCATCATTATGGATGTACGACTGAGGTGACTTTGAGGACATTTGTCAATAACACATGCCCATTATTCAAAACAAGAATGTCACAATGTGTTAATGCTTTTCCTACAATGATTTTTTAGGTATAATAATTCTTTTAAAGTGCAAATCTTAAAATATAATAATATTCTGTATGTATGTGTTGAAAAAAAATTTCTGTTGAATGAGATTGTCAATATTAGGGTCCATAAGCTGTGAGCTGCAACCTTAGCAGGTCGAGCAAATGTAATGAAAGATGAAGCAACTTTAGTGGATAATTTTGATGTTCCTTGTGCGAGGTGGATTCTCCAGGCGATGTTACAAGTGTACTCTCACTTACTCATCATTCAAAGTAGTAATGTGGTCTCCTGCAGGGCACAAAACACTTGTATTCTACCAAACAGTCTGAGGTAAGATGGAAATATTTAGCCTGAGATGTACTACACAGGGAACATCCTAGATTTCCTCCCCAGAAAAACAAGGACATCAGCTGTTTTAGCAAATTCCTCCGAAGAACGCATGTTGACATTTTGGTAACAAAGCCTTTTGGAGGCTGTAAGAATTATGAATCATGAATCTTGTCTGCTGGGAGGAGGAAATAGTGTCATGCTATTATAGAGCCGCAAAGTCTGCATAGGGAGGAGGTCAGGAAAGAAGGTTCAGTCAACAAAACATTGGACTTTGAGACAGGACACAGGTGTTGGCTCTTGTTTCCCACCAATATTCAATGTTGGTTTTATGACTTAGTACATATTTCAACCCCAAAGCACAATCTTTTCCTAAGTTGATTTTGTGCCTTGGAGGACACTGACAAATGTCGTCCTTCTGATAGTGGCGTCGCATTTAAAAAAACACATCTGTGTAGTTCTGGAGGGAAATTACAAAGAACATATTTTGCTGTCCAATTTTGGGGACCAATTGGACTATCAAATATGCAGGGGTTTAATTAACTACCTGTCATTTCACCTCTTGATGCCAAGCGAAATACAGCCTAGGGTACATGAACAAAAAAAACAAGAGCAGACCTGTGCATTTTGACCAGTGATACACCGGCAATACCACAACCTCAAGTGTTCATCCATAAATGACAAAGCACGTTGTTTATCATTTCCATCTTAAACAGCCCATGGGAGAGTTTTCTGACCAGATGACAGGGTATTGACAGGATGACATACTTTGTCAGTGCTTTCCACAAGAACTAGGCTATATGGCCATCATAAAATCATCACAGCTACTTGGTTAAAGTTAGTGGAAGATTATGGTCATGGTTAAAGAGCCAACATTGACTATTAGGGCTAGTGTTAGCAAGATTTAACTCATGGGATTGCATAGGGAGTGCGGGGCAGAGCAGCAGCTGGGAGTTTGATCAGCCCATATTAGTTTCTGAGAGATACCACCTGCTACAAATGCTGTGTCCTGTCTTGTTTAGATATAGTACTATACAGACATGAGGTTACAATTATTTATTCCCACTAGAAACAATCTTTGAAACATTCTTACATGAGTGCAGTAACACCCCATATTCTCAAAGACATAGCTAAAATATTTATGTTTCTAACATTTTGTATGAATGTAATGTGCAACTGTGTTTACTGCACCTATTTTATAAAGTATACACCTGCAGCATCCTAAAATATTAAGCTAGGAAGTAATTATGAGTGTGGTGACTGACATGACTCATTCCATTTATTTCCACCATCATTTGCCAGTTATTTGGTGTTTATTGCCCTATACCTGCATGCTGTCAAACTTCATCAGGTTGAGAAAACCATTTTCTTTCTGAAACTGAACTTTAACCATCTTCGCACCTTAGGTGTGAATTTTCACAAAACCATCTCAGTTTCTCCTCTGACATTCAGACACAGTTTCACGTCATCACAACTTTGATTACTGTACCTTTCTGGAGAGTCTCTAAAACAAGAACCTAAAACTTTCTAAAACAAATATTTTCCTAATGAAGACACCTGAGGAAGAGGAAGCAAAGAAAACCTCTTGAAAGCTTCCCAGAGTGAATGCATATTTATTTCTGAATTACTGTTGTATTTTAACATGGCCTGGCAGACCTATGACATGTGTTCTGGGACCCCTCATTTTGCAGTCAGAATGCAGTTAAAAGCAACATGTTTCAGTTTGAGCAAAGAGCTCTTGAGTTGAGAGAAAATGTTCAGCACCAACATTTGGTCATCTGCATCACTGTCAGGTGAGAAAGCCTCCAACTCCTCCATACAATCACCTTTTTAGAAATACAGCTGTGCCCTGAGCCCTAGTACCATGGATGGGTTTGGGGATGCAAACCCAGATGAACGCTAAAATTGGCATCATGCATCTTTTAAATGTTACAGTGAATAATGCCTGAGCTCTGACTTTTAAATAAATGAATTCTCCCTCACAAACACCCCAAAACAACACCAGGATACTCTGTTCTTAGTGGTGTTTGTCCCTCTCTGTCTCCCGCCATCTCTGTCTCACTTCCTATTTAAGTTGCAAAGTCATGTTAATGGGAAGTGTGTGCATATGTGTGTGCATATGTGTGTGTGCGCACGTGCGTGTGTGTGTGTGTTTGTGTAGTAACCTCATCGAGCCCATCTGTCTTTGGAGAACAGAGCCAATTTCACAATGAATTAGGAGGTGAGTCTCTAACTAGGTCATGGGCCCTTAACGCACGCACACACAAACACACACACACACTCACAATACACAGTGTGTCGAATTGAGAAAGAGCAAGAGATAGATGGAACGGGAGGAAGAGAGAATAAAAATGTAAGAGATGTAGAGAAGAACAAAACAACAGCGAAAGAAAAGAAAGGGATGGAGAGAAAACAAAACGAGTGAGAGGAAGACAAACAGAGAGGAAGAAGGAGAGCAGAGACAGAGGGAGGGAGGTGGGAGACGGGCTGTAACAGATGTAGACAGAGTGGGTTGGAAGAGAAAGACAAAGAATCTTTTAATGCGTCCTGCGTCCTAGAGAGGGTGTGTGACTGTGTGAGTGTGTGTGTGTAAAACTGTCATGCAGGGGAAGTAATGTTGCATTAGGCTTAACATTATTCCAATGAGGTTACAAATATTTTGCACCACAGCAAATCCCCTCTCTTTCTTTGTCTCTCTCCCTCTCTGCCTGTCTCTCCCTGTCTGTCTCTCACACACAGACACAAACACAAATACACATCTTAACACAGAAATCCTCAGCAGTGTTAAATTTAGCCTGAATGCTGTGTACTTTGCTAACACACATTTTACTTTGAAATGCCTCTGAAATATGAATGAGACTTTTTTGAAAAATGGCTACGGGTGGAAAGAGACTGAGGAAAAGAGAGGGAAACAGAGAGAGACAGAGAGACAGAGAGAGAGAGACAGAGACAGAGAGGCTGGAGTTATAATGAAGAATTGGCTGGGACAAAGTATGCAGAAGAACAAGATTAGATGATGATGTCACCTGCAGAAAATCTGGGAAATGGCTGCTAACTGGATTAGCTCAGAGATTTAGCATAGAACAGAAAGTAGTGTCAGGGAAGTTACAGAGCAGATTGTAAAGGTGTGCTCTGACAGATGGTGACATGTGATGGTGCCACAATTACATACGTCACTAAAAAGAGATGTACATGAAGCTCTAGGTGGAGTGAATTGCAGGACAGACAAGTTTTCAATTTGTGCTCGTAAAGCTTGCATGTAGGTAGCAGGTAGAGCTAACACATTTAAAATATTTCAGGCAGAGGAAAACCTATATGCCAGGAAGTAGAAACATCTGCGATAAAATGCTGCAGCTATGTAAGTTGTATTTGTAAACGTTTCAAGATAGCAGTCTCTGAGATTTCTGCCTCCACCCAAATGCATCAATGTGATATTTCACTGTCATGGTCATTCCAGACTTCACTGTTTACATTTGCATGGGGGTTACTTCTTAATATAAAAGTACTCAATTATATCTGTGAATACTGGGGGAAAGTATTGCTGTTGATTTTTTTACACACCTTTTCAATACAGTAAGAACAATAAATTATTTTGATTCATCTCATTTGTAGTAAAGCTGGAAGCAGAAATGTCAGAGACAGAGATCACAAAACCAGGACAAATAAAAATCCAAACTATCTGCACAAATAGAAAGTATGTGAGGTAGTGTCTATGTCACTTACACTAAAAACAGCCCACGTAGTCACTACGCAATCTGCTGAGCATCATGGACAATGACTCTCACGCAAATGCTGCTCATGCATAGGAGCACTTTCAGCAGCAGACTGATACCACCATGATGCATCATGGAACGCTACAGGAAATCCTTTCTTCCTGTGACTATCAGACTCTATAACTCATCCACCTCACACTGAGAGATGGACAGCGGAGACATGAGGACCGGAGGTGCCCCCTCAATACACACTGTATCTTGTAGGATTCCTGTCATTAGGACTCAAGTCCTCAGCTGACTCACGGGACATAATGTGCACCAATGTGACATTAAGGAAAAATCAATTCAAATATATATTTATCATCCTCAGTCCTCCGTCTGTACGACTCCTAAAAAACTGATTTTTTAACAATTTCTACAATCATCTTACAGCTCTTGTTTTAGACTTTACTTTTTAAATAGTGTATGTCTTATCCGGTCCTTGGATTTTAAACACCGGCCTGACAAAACGTAAGATTTTAACCAGACCGCCCGAGCTGTGCAACATAGCCGCACCAACAAGTGCTAGCCTTGTTTTTAACCAGGCTGCTAGCCACCACCAGCTGGAGCATAACCAGCCAAGGACTCTCCGGGTGTCAAGATGTTTCTTAACACCTCTTCCACAGCCTGAAGCTTGATCTCCGCACCGGGCCCAAGTGTAGGGCCCGTGCCGGTAAGTCCCGCTGCTGATATCCTGCCCTGTGCTGTGCTTTCTGTGAGTCACTTCTGCTAAGCAGCTTCGTCGCTGTGGGCTCCAGTTGGAGCCCCTGCGTGTAAGTCCGCGTGCCCTCCCTGCTAGCTGCCTCTACCCCCTACCTGCTACCCACATCACCAAGCCTGAGCTAAGCACTTTTAGCACTTGTACTGGCCTCCCCTTTTCTCTCTATCCTCAGTTACTACATTCAACCTATGGCTCCACTCACCTCTCCACCCGGCTGTGTCAGCTGCACCCGCCTCGCCGACAGGATCACTGAGCTGGAACAACGTATATCCTCGCTACATCAGATC
>NC_065509.1:10172458-10193231 GCF_006386435.1 Epinephelus moara | reverse complement strand
TAAAATAAATTATTGAAAGTTGCTTTTGAAGTGCGTGACAGAAGTGCCTTTTGAGAACGACTGCAGACTGTCACCTATTAAACGCATCAATATCTTCGGATGCCATTAAAGTAATAATGATTATAATAATAATGTCAAAATATTATTTATAGACTGATTTAACAGACGATCACTGCTGCCATGATCACTGGAAAGTCAGAGGAGTGCCCAGTTTGCACCAACTTTCTAAAGACGTTATTTACTTCACTCAAACTGTGTGTGGCTATTAGCGCTGGTGTTAGTGAATTAGACGTTGTTTATCAATGAGGCTCATTTGCATAGAAAGGGTCAATTTTTCCGCCAAATATATGCATATTACCTCATTTAAATACGTGCAAATAACACCGGAGCACCGAGACGCAATCTGCTTGGCAGCGCAGTTAGTGGAGCATTTCACCCTCTGCGCGTGCTTTGTAAATTAGACGCTATCTGTTTGCTCAATTTTTACCGGTTTAGCGGCCGCAAAAGCCACGCAATCCTTTTGTGAATTCGGCCCTCAGTGATTAAAGTGAGAACACGTTAGATTGTCCACCCTTTGTAGAGAGTTTAACTTAGCACCAACACAAGTTACTGAGTTCTCATGTGCTCTGAAGTACTGTGTCAGTCACTAAGTTGTGGTGCTGTCAATGAAAACATAGTCTGTTACTGGAAACACATTGGAATTGCAGTGGAAACACACAGTATGAGCTTAACTCATTATTGCCATGATTTTCCTGCACTTTGAAAGAGTGCAAACATTCTAAACTGCTACAATGAAATTAGGCTAAGAGCTCATGGCCTACTGCACGGGGCGCATGGTTAAAAGATTGAGTCATCCACCAGCCAGTCTCTGACAAGTTTACAGGATGTGGCCACCCCCAGATGCATCATGGCACATACTGACAGTTTTATGATGGATGCCAATCATTCACTTCACAGTCAAAAGCCTAGTAGGAGCAAGAAATGTTGGAATTGTATCAAAGTCAAATCTGCCAGCAACATATACATAAGTGTTCGAGAGTTTGGAATCATCTGTTCAATATCAATGCTCTTCCTCTTTTCTTTAATAATAGCCAGTTAAACAAAGATAAAAACTGCATAATTCAGACATCAAATGTATGATTTACATTTGAAAGAGTTTTGGTCCCGAAAGAAAAAGAATATTAAGTGATTAAAATGTCCATTTAGTCGATGCTGCATGACAGGGGAGAATACTGTTGAAACCACTTCTTTCCCCCAAATACCCTTTGAGTTTGAATTTGTTTTCCAGTCCAGAAAAGCATAAGGGACCCTTGATCATTACTGAACCACAACGGAGCAATTTGGGATGCTATTTTTCTTTGGGACCTCTGCAGTCTACGCAGTACTTAGACTGAACAAGTTTAAACTGTGATTTGTCAGTCCATAATATGTCAAGCTGATATTCCTAACCCTAGAATAACCTTCTATGTCTATTGTGAAGTTTGCAGAAGAGTTTTACCAAAGGAACATTTTGCCTGTTGATCCCAGATGGTGTTAGACATTACTGTGCAGTTGACACTGAAACAGGAACTTGTTCCTATATATATATATATATATATATATCAGTGCACATTTTCATTTTAAGCTTCGAATTTCTTTTACTAGTGACTGGTGATTTCTTAAATTCTCATTGAACTGTTGCTCAGAGGTATTTTTGTCTCTGTCTGCCCTTTCAAATGTCAGTCTGGTTGATCCATTGTACAGCTGTGCTCTATGTACAAAACAAACCCTTCACACAAAATAATATCTCTCTGTAGAGAGGACTTTCTACAACCTAAAAGCATGAAAGACGATTCAAATATAGAGTCATCCTCTCAGCTCCCTAACTGTACCAATCCAAGCTTTTGTGTCAGGAGTTTCAAAACCTTTGAACAGTAGTGTATGTCTAAAAAAATCATTGTTGGTTTAATGAATGCAGATGTTTTGAAGTGGATCTTTCTAATGTCTCCTTGACTCAGCACAGCTCTGACAGAAGTACAGACTATAAATTCATTATGTGCCTTTTACCCAGAGTAAACAGAAAGCCTTGATACCAAATTTGCACCGCGCTACTAGACTGTTATACTTTCAACCTCATCCTACTTCAGTCCAGTCAGGCTTCACCAGAATACCAAAAGGAAGAGAACGGTGGATGATGATGATGATGATGAGGAGGAGGGTGTAATGAAGGATAAGGACAGTGAGAGAGAGCAACACTGAGACAGACTACAGCTCCGTACGCGACACAACATCCAATGTTGTCCTTCGCTATAAAACCAACAAAGAAATGTGCTCACTGAGTCTGTCTAACAAACTCATTAGCTTTTTGGCTGGTCAAACCTGGACCAAATAATCAGAATTTCATATTGCCTGAGTCGTCTTGCTTTACTTACAGCAGGGACTTGGCTTAACTTAACCGATTCCCACTACAGTAACTACAGTACATGTAAATGTCTGTTAGTAGATGTCACATTAGGAACAGCTTATTCAAATCAAAACACGATATGTCTTCAGTGTTACATTTCATTTACTTTTATTTTCTAGTACAACCACCTGTCCACACATTCTGATTTCCTCCCTACACACACTCAAAGACAAGAGCACACACACAGCCTCAGATACATCAAAGTACTCCTACTCCTGTTTGTACGTGCAGGCTTGCGGGCAAACACACACAAAAAGCCTCTCTCACACACACACACACACACACACACACACACACACACACACACACACAGAGCTGCTGTGCAGTAGGTAGGAGATAACTCCTGAAGGCAGCTCAGGGCTGATGGTGCTCTTCACTGTGGGACATGACGGATATAAAAACAAGATTAGAGAGTTCAGTCTGTCTGTTTCTTGCTCTCCCTTTGTCTGTCTGCAGGAACTTCCTTTAATAAAAGTACTTTCTCTAAGAATCTGTCATTTGATCATCTCAGAGAGCAGAATAATTCCTCAGATAATGATGTAAATCAGGGATGAAGTGCAGAGATCACACCTGGCTTTTTGTTCTTTAGTCTTATTAACCTTCAATTTTCAATTATTTCATCTAATTCCATTTTTCAAGTTGGATGAACGTCTTCTCCATTACTTCTTACTGTATTTAAATTGTATTTATTTTTACGTCTTAATTATGAGCAGCGTGTTCCATGTGTCTTTGGTTTCAACATTAATGTTTCATAAACTGCATTTCTAGCTTGAATCCAGTACGTGTTAGGGTAACTAACAGCTCTACATCTCTCTGTCCTTTTGCTCTATCAGTCTATTTATCTTTAAGTTTAGTTTTCATTTACATCTTACATCTATTTCATCTACATTTTGTAGTTTATCTCTCCCTACAGCCTAACTTTGAAACTTGAGATCAATCAAGACTAGAAGAGTCCACAGCCGTGCTAGCGGCTCTATGAGGCTGTACTTAAGCAGAGCTTTGAGCTTAATGCCAACATCAGAATGCAAACATGCTCACAATGACAAGAGCCAGACTTATTGTTAATTCCCTACGTTTATTTCACTCAGCTATTTTTTCCTGTTTCTTTTTCATTGTTCTGGTTTTCTGAATCCCAATGCTCTTTCTGTTTGTGCTTTTCCCTCTCTCCCTCTCCTCCACTGACCCTGACTTATCCCTGCTCTGACCTGATCAGATCCGTTCTACCCAGCGGACCGTGCGTGTGCTTCATTTGTTTATGTGTGTGTATGCATTGGTGTGTGTCTCGCTGTACGCTCTATTCTGAGGCCATTCCCCCCCAGGCTACAGCAGTAATACTATATGACTCTGTACTCTGTGATCACCAGAGAGATCACACAGCATTACTAACAACTGCATGTTAATGTGTGCACACACACAAAGAGGCAGAGCCAAACCAAAACCAAACAGCAGCCAACACAGACACATTTTCATAGAGCAATCAATTATAATAACAGTAGTAGTTAGAAGTTTATTTTAACTTTCAAAATGCAGGAAATGTAAGCATTTCCTTGTGTGAATTCTGTAATTCATTTACAAGTGTCAGATATTGTCAGTAGCCCATGGTCAGACTTTGACTTTGCAAATATAAGCATTATTCTAATTAAAAAACAATGTGATGGTTGCAGCAATACACTCCAGAAGCAGTAGAACTATAGTAGTAATCTACAGAGATCCTAAGAAGAATTTTCAATTAACTAAAACGTGCACAAACATTTCAATTCATTGTAATTGTTTTTTAATGGAGCCTAATCAAATTTTCTGTTGTATACCACTGAGCCAGATCTGTATATTTTAAAGCCTGTATGCACAGGATGTGAAGCTTTCTGACTATGGCAACTTCTAGCTGTAGTATCAAAAAAGGACAGCAGCAGACAGTAACAAACGTCATTACACTCCTCCCCTATGGCCTGTGAACCAGACGAATCTGCAAGCTCAGGTTCATTTTGTAGGGCAGATGCGTCTGGTCCCCCTTCCATTCAGACAGATTTCCAGCCATCCCGCACTGGGCCAGGCAAACTACAACAGTTTATCTAATATGGGGCGTGTTGACAGAGGAGTGTTATCAGTCCAAATTTGAAAAGTCACGTCACACATTTCACCACTCTGTTTGATTGTAACTGCGTCCAGCCTGCTCCGTCCAGCTCAATGCATCAGGCTCACAAAACTCAGATCAAACTGTCAAACCAGGCAGCACTGATGAAATATCAATCAAGATTCTGTTACTGCATTGTCTATTCCCCGCCTCAAATGTTTTCAGAAACACATTTTAGTGTACTTAGCTGTAACTGAAGAAAGTTTGCAACCAAGCTGACATTTTTTTGTGCTTGAAAAAAGACCAAGCACCGCCCCAACTTACATCCAAAGGCATTTTGGTCTTTGCCTGTAGATGAAGCCTCTTGGAAATCCAAAATGAACTAAGATGATCCAGACTGATTAAATTTGTGAAACAGTCCAGCAATGACAGGCTACCCCTCCCCCTTTCTTCCACAATAATGTCCTGGGGAAACCACCATGAATGGGCTGAAGGCAACAGATAGACAAGTTGAACCAGGATTGTTAAATATGTTTGAAAACTAAAATGCATGCCGTTAAAACCACTTAAAATATGCTGAAGACACATTGTGGCTTTGACAGTAGTAGCTGCTACTGGGTCCGGTTCACTTTTTGTATTCTCATCCATAATACCATTTTGGCATGAATAAAAGATTTGCTTTTCAAAATATCACATTTGAAAAGTTGTGGGTTGTATTATTTTCAAGTATTAGACGATTAAGCATTTTCAAATGGCGAGAGCTCCGACACAGTCTTGCATTAGGTGTTGTTAGTAGCCTTAATAGTGCTTCGCAAGCAGGTTTAAAGTGTGATTTTAGAGTTAGTCCTAAAAGTGTTTCATCAGCCTAGTTTAACCTCCAGGAGTTTCTGACGGCTCCTGTGATGTGTTTTGCTGCCACAGAGGAAATGAATTCCTGACTACTTCAAATGAGTCAAAAGTGTCTCCCGCCATCTTTGGTGCAGTAACAGACTGGGACTGAATCATCTGTCAAGCGGCCAAGAATCACCGGTGTCACCGAGTGTCACCATGCAGAGCTCAAAAAGACAGTCAGAAAAATGATAACAGGCAGAGAAAATAATTTAGAATGCTTCCAAAAGCCTGACAAGAGAAGGTGTGAATAAATGACTGACAGACAAGCTGCACAAATGTGGGATTTACTTTCTGCTTTGATGGAGATATTTCATGCTTTATTTTTATGAAAGAAAACAATTTATTTTGCAAAAAAAGGGGGGTATTTTATAATAAGGGTCATCTCAAACTTACAGTTACATTGTAGGGGTTTTTCAAATATATCATTTGCTTGCACTTTACGAATCACAGACTGATGCCCTGTATGGTTAGTCACCTGACTCAATCCAGTATACCCAGCTTCAGGTACAGCTCGTTATATTCCCAGTGTTACAGTTTAGTCCCTGTAGTTTCAGGCTGCAATGCTCGGGTATGACAATTACTGGCTTTTGTTACTTGAAGTGGATTTTTTTTAACTTTAACTTATTATTATGAAGTAAATGTTGCTCAATGTAATGAAAGAATGATGACCCCATCAACGTTTAGATTGTTTCCCTGTAGGCCTCACTTTCATTATGCACTTCTGTCTGTCACCGTGTAAGATCTCCCGAGAAAATTAAGGCTCAATTTACTGCACAAAGGAAGTGCATCAACAACTGAACAGCCAAAACAGGAAGAAGATAGCACTTTTTTCCCCCCGGTAGCAATAGGTAGCTATCCCCAGTTACCAAAGTGTATTACTGTACGTTTTCTTCACAGTAGTGTAAATGGTGGACTTTGGAGAAACAGAAGTAACTGTTGCAAACAAAACACAGCGTGTCCTGTCACTGGTAGTTGCTAGGCTCTGAGGGATAGGAAAAATGATCTGGTTGTCTTTGTGACAGCAGCACCAACAATAACACCACTTGGAAATGCTTGGGGGGAAAAGTTAAAAGTTGTCTGTTTCCATGTTAAAGTACCTGAAATTGCCTCCAGTGAGCCCTGATGTTGCACAGTTAGTCTAGACCCAGGAATATCCTAAGGCGAAGAATTGACAGTAAGAAACAGCCTCGTAAACACAAGTGATTACCCCAGCTTTACAAAGTGTACACTTCCCTCGGGTGCAGCGGTTAATTAAAAGCTGTAAATGTTTAAAAAGTAATGGTAAGAAGCTTTGAATGAAGCACACTGAGAGTGTGACATCTAGAACATATCCTCCCTATTGCAGGTTTTTCCTCAATCTCACAGCCAACTTTGGGTCTATTTCCAGCACTTCTTTTCAGCTAAGTGTATTTTGCTGGAATCAACATCATAGCCAGCAGCTGATCTGCAGGCTCTGCCTGTGTCTTTACTTTAATCTCCATTTAATGTTGAAAGCACGGCGATAAAACCTGCTGCCAAGAGACACAGACCTAACTACAGGATCAAGGACAGAGATGTTTAGCCGAGGCCTGGCACACACTGACAGATGTCTTAGGGGCTGGTTTCGCTGAAAATCACTTACAGTGGAAGCGTGTTGTCAGAAATGCTGAGCTGAAGTTGAAGAAATCCTTGTTTCCACCACGTGAGATAGATGGATCCTTCACAACAACAAATGCTGAAGGGCCATGATGGAGTAAATCTTACACAAATCTCTCTGTTTTCTTTTACAGCTAGTCAGATGTCAAAGATGCACACACTCGCAGATACACACACACACACACACACACACACACACACTTATATATTCATACATGCACTCAGACACACACAAATCTTGCCATGGGTCATGAGCATTGACCTGGAATGGCCAGAGAATTGGCCCTAAGCTCTGTGTGTATGTGTGGAAATGGAGAGAAAAGAGGCAGACAGGAAGAGTCAAAGATCTAAATGTGGACAAATATAGAGAGGAGTGGAGAGAGAGGCTGAATGAGGAAGGAAAGTAATAAGAGTCAGGGAGATATTCTGGCTTCCTAAACAGGACGAGATAAATTGGCCTCACAGCAGTTAGCGTGTGTAGCATCAGGCTCACACACACACTCACAGATACACACATTCACAAGCGCGCGCGCACACACACACACACACACACACACACACACACACACACACACACACACACACACACACACACACACACACAAACAAACACACACACACACACACACACACATATCTTGGTTCATTCATGCTGATATTGCATCACTGAGTTAGTCTGTCTGCCCCCATATGTTAGTTTGCTTCCCTGCTCATTTCTGTAACTCATCTGATGAAGACTTCAAATCAACACAGGATTATCATGGAGGGTGGACATAAACTTATCAATGTATGTTAAGAACAATCAAACTGTTGTAGGTTATTTCAGTATTGTTCCTCATGATGATAAAACAACACAGTCACAATGAGCAAACCTGATAATTTACAGCGCTATGTAAATTCAGACTGATGACATCATAAATGTCTTTGAACATATTAGCATAGTTTGTTTTCCCTTGGAGCTTGAGATGTACCCACACCCTGTCTTTAGCAATCAGTACGTTCTCGTCTATTTTTATCCTCTACACCATGATTCTCTTCCTGACTTCAGGTACCTGGAATTTGTTGAATTGTGTCACCTTGGCATCTGCATTGTTTGATCAACACATGCTCATTCTCAACTCATCAAATACTTGACGCTTGGTCAAGGCCCTACACGTCAAACTATGATGCTATAAGTATCCCTCTAGCGTCACTTTTGGATGCTCAGCACAACACAACATGACAATAACTTCTGCGTTCATAGGAAATATACAGTTTCCGCTCATTAAATGCATACAGTCTTGTTTTAAAAAAAAAAAAAACCTTCGAATGTAGGTTTACTTCAATCTTCAGTAACTCTTAGGTTTCTTAGGTCCAGGCAACAAATGCAGGTGGTTAGGTTTAGGAAAAAAATGGTTAGGGTTAAAGGGTTAAAATAATTAAGTCTTGCGAAGGTGATGTATGTTACAAACGTTACATGGTAGACATCAAGTGCTATACTACGCTGTGTTGTTGAAATAACTCACTATTGATTTTTGTTTTTGTACCCAGGTCCCACAAGCATTGGACTCCTGGGTGAAAGTCCTGTGTTTGTTTGACCCATCCACCAACCCTACTGCCAGCCCGACTCCGACTTTGTTGCTCTTTACTACGGCAGTTGTTCAGAGCATCAAATAATGACATGGCCTGCTGCATTTGCATACAGAAGCTTAAGGGGGCTAGGTGTGTTGGTAACTGTTGCCGAAGGCTACTGCCAAGTGTTGATATTTTACAAGTTGGTAGTGAGGACAGGCTGATTGATACGTAATTCAAAATCTGTATTGACAAAAAGAGTGGGTTGAATGCCAAAAATGTTATTAGTTACATTATATTTTGTGCCAATGCTAAACATACATATAGATTAATCTGACTACTTCTGATGCTAAAATTCGAATCCTCTGAGAAAGAGACTGCAAGAACATTACACCCCAGTTTCTCTCTATGACATATTTGCTTTCATTGCTGGAATATGTTCTTTTGGCTATGTTGCTATGTTATTTGGAAGGTTGTAATTGTTTTATATATGAACAGCATTGTGTTAGTAATGGTCAATGGTGAAAATTCATCTTTCTGTATTTCATTTCACAAAACACAACTCTATAGTACTGTAAACCTCTCTGTAGCACTCACTTTAACTTAAGATGTTCTTATACTCATCCCATCCTTTAAGCTCTTGCTGTCTTTAATAATACACAGTCAAGCTACGTGTGCAGGAGAAAGAAAATCATATCTGATCACAGTGTTCAGCACTGCTTTAGGTACAATCTTAGAGATGTCCCAATGTGAAAACTCAACATGGGAACCAACAGGAACTATTTTCTTAACAGTGCTCACACAATAAAGTCACGGTGAGAAAATGTGATTTCCCATGTTATCTTCCTCCACAGGAGAGTAGATGAAGGGAGCTGAGGAAAAGTGGTTCTGAATAATTCTTTGACAAATGAAGCAATGCCTGTTCATACCGACTATACTCAACAAAAGGTTGCTGTACATCTGAACCGCAGCACAAAGTATAAGATGAAACAAGACTCTGACTTTGGTTCTGGGACTCAAAATATAAGAGATATAGAGCACTAAATGCAAGACAGCATTCTCTAAAAGGATATTGTTCAAGGCATATCCACTTTCACTCTATGCTGCTTATTATGGCACATCACATTATGTCAGAGTAGTAAATCACTCAGTTTGTGTGTGTGTATGTGAGGGCAAGCACTACCAAACAGTGTCTAAATGCGTTAAGCAAAGGCAGAGTGCATGTTACAGTGTGTGTGTGAGTGTGTGTGTGTGTGTGTGTGTGTCATAGAAAATCAGCAAACTATGTTGTCATTGCTCACAGACACCAATATGCATATTGCACATGGCATAACAACAAAACACAAGCAGGCATGTGCATACAATCAAAGAGACTGCAGCCTCCCCCTACACACACACACACACACACACACACACAGAGCACAAAAGTGCAGATGGAAGTCGGCTTTAACTCCTAACAGCAAAGTGCAGATGTTACTGCCGAATCAAAGTTAAGTCAAAAGCCGCTGAAGCTTGAAACAATTTATGTTTAATCGGGGAATAAAGCAAATAGACCAAATACAAATACACAAAATGGTGCCATGAATGCAAATGCACTAGGTTGTTTTAGGGTAGAGTTGTATTGTGCAAAAAGGAAACTTTAAAAGTGCTGTAGTAATGATGAATGATGTATTGCTGAGTCTAGGCATCTGTCAAAATAATGGATGCTCTGGAGTCACTGAGACATCCATTGTATATTAAAAGCAGGCAGAGTACATATTCCTGCAATGGTCTAAGTCCACTCTTTTTCTCTGATGGTAGCTAGTTTAGCAGAAACCAATGCACATATAATTCATCAATTCTGTAAAATAAGAACAATTGAATTCATGCCCAAATTCTGTTGGCATATATGGTCTGCGTGTGCCCAATGGACACCCAGTGCCTTTCCACTTCACATGTCAAGCAGTAGTTGACAGACCCCATTCGGTCCTATCTGTCTTGTCTCTAACCATTTCATCATATCCCATCATAGAACAGAGGAAAAATACAAAACATTCACTATTACTCTTGGTCATTCATCTTTCTCTACCGCCTTTCTCACTAGTGGTGTGCCACAGGGCTCATTTTTAAGTCCACAAATTTGCAATCCTGTTACTGTCACTGACAACCTGGACAAGACTAAATGGGCAGCTAAATGACAATAAATCAGAAGATCACATTATTCAGTCCCCCTAACACCATTCAGTGCAATCCTAATAACCATGGCAGTTGTCCAAAAATGTTACCTGGTAGTCTGACCTCAGTTTTATGACGTTCAAGTCATCAAGGTTGTGTAGCCCTGCTTTCTCCATTCAAAAAAACATGAGAGAAATGTTTAATCTCCTGACCTGGCAAGAGTTATACACTGTTACTTAATTTATTCATGTTTATGCCAGAGTTCTCTCTCTCGTTTGCAGTTGCTCCACAACGCAGCAGTAAGAAGCTTAACAAATACAAACAAGCATGGCCAAATCACCTCTTTTTTAGCCTCCCTTCACTGGCTTTCAGAATTTAGGCGTAGCCCCAAATAGATATATGAACTCCTGACCCTTTATGAGCAGGACTGCAGCCTAAGCTCCTCTGGAGAGGGTCTCCTGAAAGTTTCTTAGGTCCAGTTCAGTAACTAGAGGCTTGCCGTAATTTTATTATCATCAGTCCCTTACTATCCAATCCTATCCTCCCCTGTCATGTTCATGCCCATTCAATGCTTTCTCATTCTATCGTGGAGTGTCCTGCTCCAACTCATGTCATCACATGGTATCAGTCCCTATCCCATCCCATTTTTCATTGATCAATCCACCAATCCATGCAGAAAGACACCATACATTATTTCTGGCATTAAGTGTCCTGGTGTATACATACTTGGAAATCCTCAACCTGTGACCACATTGTAATAACCCTAGCAAATTGGATTCAGAACAGCATTATGATTGGTAAACAGATGATAATGAGAAAGTGGAAAGCTGTAGATGGCCCATTATTTCAAGAATGGATCTCAGAAATAGGCAAGTGGCAGCTTTTGAGAGAGTATCCTATAGCCTGATAAATGAGGTAGAAAAATATAATAATAAATAGGGGATGTTTCTGCGGTTCCACTCACTACAGGGGGGCCAGTGAACACACTTGTCTGAACATAGGGGGAGTGATTACAGCAACATTTTGTCCATGGTGCTTACAGCTCTTGTTGGGATTGTAATGAATGGAGGAGGGTGGATGTGGCAATGGCGCAGCTGAAATAAATATCTATACGGACATTATTACATGGATACTATTTTGACACTTACCTTTTATGGACTGTGAGTGGGAATTTAATAAATGGAATCTGACAAGTTTACTTACATGTCATGTTAATACTGTTATTTGATTTCCCTCAGTTTATTGTTTTTATCATAAGGTTATTTGCTTCTATTTTATCTATTAGTATAAGCCCATCCTTATCGTTTTTTTCCCCTGTCTTCTGTCTGGTGTTGTTTGCATACTTTGTTATTTTTGCCTTTTGAAGTGGTTTGGTGTTGTTGAAAAATTTGAAATTCAATAAACTTTAAGTCATAATTTCTGGTATTGAGGATATCTGCTCTTCTCATGTTGCCATTGCATGCCAAAACACTTTTTGCTTTCTTAAATGTGTACTTCAAATGCATTTTGTTTTCTTTCCATATCTTATAATTACTGATATTTCTCAAACCACAATGCTTTAAGTCCCCCTCCACTCAAACAGGTGTTTTTCTTGTGTTTATGCCCCCTAAAATGTCTGAACCTGACTTGTATCTGTTCAAAGTTTGACACTTAAGAGGTGTTTTTACATTCTTCTACTGAAGGGGATGATGTCTGTGCACTCTTCTATAATCTGAAGTACAAATGTATGCTGGGCCAGCTACATCACTGATACAAAAGCAAATCGCTATCTAAAACAGGAAAGACATATTGATTGGGGAACAAATTTTGACATAACATAAGCAAAGAAACCTGAAACCTCCAGGGCAGAGCAGACTTGTCAGTTCAGAGAGACAAAGTTAGCATTCGCATTGTGAAAGTGTTGACAACAGTGTGCAGTTTTCAGAGGTAAACTGGACCCTGGAGCTTGCTTCTAATATCTACCAAAAACGCCATCGTAGCAGGTAAAATTGTATGTTTGAAAAAACAAATGCTGTGTCAGTCATTGCCAGTTAGACTACAAGCTAACAAGCACACAAAACCATAAACAAATACAAGATGCTAACTACAACAATTTGGTGCACAACAGATTCCTCATCTGAGTCTGGGTCTGACCGAGGCTCCAACATATATGACCAAATGTCTCTCATGTTTCCTCTCACGCTAATGCTAGCCACCTTGATGCGCACTGCTCTTTCACTAGTCAACCAAGCGCCAACAGTGCTGGAGAAATTGAAAATCAAGAAGAAAAAACAAAATCTTTAGCTACGACCAGCAGCTGTAGTCGCTGGGGTGGATAAGTCCAGAATTTCTCAATGAGGGAGAATGAGTAGATCTGCTTACAGCCCTTTTTGGGAGCCTATTTTTAACTAAAAAAATTGAGGAAAACCATGTTCAAATATGAGTATTGGTTTAAGTATAAAATATGTCTGTGGGGGGAATTCATAATAACAGTAATGGATAAACTCTATTCATATAGCACATTTCAAAACACACTTAAAAAGTGCTATACAACAAACTAAACAATTAAAACACAAGAGGAATTTAACAAATAACGTCATTAAATGTCATCATACACGAATCCAATTTTAAGTATAGATGGACTTGTGTGTGTGTGTGTGTGTGTGTGTGTGTGTGTGTGTGTGTGTGTGTGTGTGTGCGTGTGCATGCATATGTGTGCGTGCATATGCATGTATGTGTGTGACCATCCATCTATCCATCTATGCCCCGTGTCCTACCTGTAACTTTGAGTTGTGTTGTCCGCCGCACCAGTCTGGATCCATATTGTAACTCACAAGTGTAATTTCCCCCGTCACCTTCCTCCACCTCAGGAATCCAGATGTGTGTAGTGTTAACAGTGATGGAGCTTCTCCATTCAACCCGTTCACACTCCTGATAAAGAAACACAGAAAGATCAAGTACAACAGTCTGCAGTATACTTAGGTAATGTTACTCTAAACTGTTTGCTTGTGTCGTACCTTATACCAAGTCATCTGTGGCTGCTTGTACGGGGCCAAATAGTCTTCTATATCAGGACAGTTGATCATTTTGCTATGGGTTATCTCAGCTTTCTCCAAATGTCGGATTTTGCTGCTGAAGCATTTACCCTCGTCACTCTCCTCCACGGTCATCGACATGGACACTTTCATGCAGTATGTCGAGTTCCTGAAGAGATTACAAACACATTGTTGGAGGAAAAAAAATCATCATGTTCCTCTACTGACAAAAGCAGATATTTAAACTTTAATTTTTTCATTCAAGAGTCAACAATAGTGGCATGAGTCATTCCTCCATTTGTCCAAAACAGGAACTCTGTGTGACACAATGTAAGAGCTGTTTTCATGGTGAAAATGCTGGGTGGATTGTCTGGCACTGTTGTGGGTATTTTGGTGAAATTATAGGTCCTCTGACATCTCAGTGTTTATTTGACAACATTGAAGGAATTGGCGCCCAGAAGAAATTATGGGTTGTGCAACCTCTAACACACACAAACAAAACACAATTTCATAAAAAAATGAAACTCTGTAAAGGTACATCTTTAGGCAATGTCTGCGCAATGGAGTATTTGTTGTATCTAACCTATTTTGTCCAGAAAGGCTTGTTTTGAAGGATCAGTCTTCTTCCCCGTTGAGGTTTAAAATGTCAGGGTTTGTCCGTTTGGCAAAGGGTAAATGTTGGTATTTGGTTTCATTAAATGGCCAGTAATTTCTAATTTTAAGAAAAAAATCTTGGTGTTCATCATTACTGTAATCCATTGTTAACCAAATGCACAAAGCTGACTAACTGTGCTCACTTCATCTATAAGTAAAGTTGTTAAATCTGATGCCAATCGAAGCTGAGCACAGAGCCAGAGGTGCTTAAATCAGAGCCTACAGATGGATCCTCTGTCATTGTTTGGGTATAAAAAAAAAAAAAAAAGCCAATCATTGTTAAGCAACTAGGTTGGAATTATGTCATCAAACTCCATGGGCCTTTATCCATAGTTGACTTTTCCTACCATGACATGCGACTGAAAAGCACAGGTGTTGCTAATTACATTTACAATGGTGGCGCTGGTTTATTCAAGTGTCCAAGCAAGCCATGACAGCCATCGTTAATTGCCTTACCTGTATTTACACCTGTGCTTTCCTGGTGAGGGAGATGTTTTGATATTGAAGGAGGTACATTAAGCCCTCATTTTCCTACATTTGGTAAATGGTAGATCTCAGTTGTTTCATCCCATACACTGCACAAGCATTTGACAGAGCTAAATCTACCAGAGCTAATGTAGTGAATAATGACATCCTGACAGCGCCTTAATTGCTTACAATATGCTAGTGCTAATCAAATGCTGACAAAATGTTTGCAATTACGTTTAACGTAATCAGTAGTCATGACTTACTCTTTGGGAGTGTAATTTCAGCTTCACAGCAAAGTCGGTAGCCAGTAGACTAGCTAATAGCTAAATCTGGTACAAAACAGACCGTAGCTAATAGCTAAATTGGGTACATAACAGAGAGTAGCCTGTTGCTAAATTAGGCTTTAAAAAGAGCAGCTCGTAGCTAATACCTGTACAAAACAGAGAGTAGCTAGTGGCTAAATTTGATACAAAACAAAAAGTAGCTCATAGCTTAATTTAGCACCCAATAGAGGGTAGCTCATAGCTAAATTTGATATGAAACAGAGATTAGCTAATAGATTTGATACTAAACAGGGAGTAGCTCAGAGAAAAATTTTGCACAAAACAGAGAGTAGCTAGTAGCTAAATTTTGTACAAAAGAGACTAACTAGTAGCTATATTTGGTACAAAACACAGAGTAGCTAGTAGCTATATTTGGTACAAAACACAGAGTAGCTTGTAGTTACATTTGGTACAAAACAGAGAGTAGCTAGTAGCTAAATTTCGTAGAACAGAGTAACTACTTGCTAATTTGGGTACAAAACAAGCTAGTAGTTATATTTGCAACAAAACAGAGTAGCTTGTGACTATTTTCCGTTCAAACCAGAGTGTAGCTTTTTTCAAGGATTAGGCTAATTCTTTTTTTCCCTTTTGGTCCTTAGGAAATACATTTAAAGGTACATTAATCTATGTTTTTGTTGGCAATGGATTAAATTAGTAACACTACGTGATTGGGACAAACACTTATCAACAATTATCACCTGTTTTGGTCGTTTTTGTTAGCTCTACATACCGTGCTATCATCTTTCAGCTTTGTTCTGGTTTGCAGCTGTTTTTCTGTATGTTTGTGTTTTTTTAACAAGCTATTAAAAAAAAAACAAAAAAAAAAACAGCCAAACAGCAGACATAAGTTAGCAACTAGCAGGTGGACATAGTGGACCATTTAGCAGCTATAAAGTCAGATATTTCCCTTTGTTATTGCTTACAATAGAGCGAATATTGGACTTACATTCATGAGGTACCCAGAGATATGACTCCAAATAAAAAAAATACATGATGAAATATTATTTTAGAGACAGATGCAGTGTTTCTAAACCCCATTTTGAGGCCTAGTTTTTCTGCAAGGTTTACTTCTGCCTTGTGTTTGCACACCTGATCCAATTAAGATGCAGCTCTGACATGGATCATGTGTGCAAGAAAAGAGCTGAAACAATAGTTTACAAGACGGGCAGGCTCCATGAACTGTGTTGAGAAATTGTGAGTTGTTTTTATTGTAGCAATGTTGAAGGATAGAGATAATGCACTGCATCCTGGTGTTATGATGTTACTTGTGACAGTATGAGCCTTGAGCCTAATCATCTAATGAAATAAAAAAGAACAAACTTTGAAGTCTGTTATGATGTGTGTGACGCAAGGTGTTTTCAACATCATTCTGGATTTGCGGTCCTAAAATCTGTTCAAGGTGATAGTAATTGTTTCGTGTGTGTGTGTGTGTGTGTGTGTGTGTGCGTGTGTGTGTAGGCCTTGCTGTGTGTGTTCTCTCAAGTTCACCTCTAGACACAAAAGACCTCATTGATCTCTCTTTCTTTCTTTCTCTCCCACACACACAAACACACAGGACTCACCCATTGTCCCCTAACTATAACCTCTCATTTAAGTGGATCTTAACCACTTATCCCATCAGTGCAGTGTGTGTGCGAGTGTGTGTGTGTGTGTGTGTCATACAGGGGACACAAAGATTTTTTTTTTTAAAGCATTGACCTAACCAAGACCACTGAGCATTGAACTAGAGGCCTGGAAAGCCTTTTATCCATCCATCCATCTTTCAGTTCCTCTCTTCGTCATCAATCTATCTCCAGCCTACAGCATCTTGTTTTCTCCTCCAGTGATTCAGTTACCTTTTCTTGTATGCTCGTGTGGCTCTCTCTCTCATCTATCCCTTTGTCTCACACACGTCATCTAGCCTTTTATGAACCCTTCACATTTATCTAGAATTCTTTGTGTGCCACATCACAGCCAGTATTAATTTTGTCAATACAAACTGTGAAAACAATGAATAAAAACCAACAATGTGAGAGGCGGACAAATGAACAAATAAATTACCCTTTTTTACAGTCTTATTCAACAACCTGCATCTGTGGAACCACACATGGTATGCTCTTAGATGCCAGTAATTACATTACCAAAACCTGGAAAGACGTACCAACTAAATGCATCCGTTTTGACTGAAAATGAAATAAAGTGCCAAACAAAACCAACTGGAACTCCTTTGGCTATCCTTGTGTTTATAGGTAATGAGTGTGACAAGCAGGCTGTTGACCCTCAAATTCTTCCTGGTAAGGTGACCTAAAGGAACAGTTATGAAATGTCTATTTTAGCAATGGATTGGATGGCTGCATGATGATATTTGAAATGAATCACAGACAGACAGTGTTAGCAACAAGCTGGTAAACAACATGAAGCATTTATCACCTTGCCTGATATTCTTCTCAAGAATTAGTGGAGCCCAAAAAGCACTAAAAAGAAAGTGAATATTAGACTTATATCCACAAGATGGCCAAAAACATAACTTCAAATGCATGCTTATTTTGCTCTGTATCTGATATGTAAATAGGTTTCCACAATAATTTTAAAAGTTGAAGATCTGTCAATGCCATTTTTACAGGGGATCCCCAAGGGGTCCAAAGGATCAATAGCTCCTTTTACACTGCCTCCTCAAGGCGGGAATTTTACATCATTATGCCACCTTGCCGTTCTGTATAAATGGTACAATCACAGAATGGGGGGACAGTTGTCTCGCCTTTAAGCGCTGAAACGATGTCTATATAAAAGGGATAGCAGGCAGGATGAGATCATGGGCAACACAGGTGTGATGTTTTAATGACATATTACGTGTGCAACCAGCCGTGGGAGGTTTAAAAAGTAGCTGATAGCAGTTAGTGGCTAACTCAAAGAAAAGAAGAACAGCAGCAGAAAATGTTTGCAAATTGGGAAAACAAAGAGGTCAGAAAGCTTTTTACCCTCCACGCAGAGAATGAGACCAGGTGCCAAATAACAGAGAGGGTAAATGATTGTTTTAGCCATGTTATGCCATTGCTATTGTTTATAAAGCGCTGCTGATGGATATGTTATAGGTCACACTAGAGGCCTATGCTGTGGTGTTACATGTCACACCTGTCACGCCTCTTTTGATACTGTGATGCTGGCATGCTGTCCATAATCCCACACTGGAGCAGCAGGATGTATAGGAGGGTGTAAAACCGTTGCTTGTAAGTAATACAATTTATTTTGTTCATTGAAATATGTATGTGGATCATGAATCATGTGGTAAACCTCCACATGCACTATCGATTCTGATGTGATGAAATATCTTAATTCAAAGCAATTCAGATCCTCCCTCGCAAAGGCACTGACACAAACACACTCACGCATCCAAGAGCTGAAAGGGATTTTATGTTAAAACATTCTTTCATCTCGTTGCTTTGATGATATTGTTCTATACGTTCATGCCAGGAACACACATTGAACCAAGATGAACTAAAAAAAGGGAGAACTAAAACAGCTTCCTCTTGTTTCTCTTCCTGCTGCGTCCCGTCTCTTTTACACTATTGTATCAGCCTTTGTCACGGTCTCTCCCCCTCTGCCTGTCCAACCCAGAAAGCAGAGGCCTAACACTAAACGATATAAACAGCATCTACGTAAAGACAAATGTATTATGCATATCTCACCATAAACATGACGATTCAATTAGACCGCAATGCAAACGCTGTGTCAGAAGCATTTAGCGCATGCTGTGCACCTCTAACGGATGCAAATTGTGTGTCTGTGTGTGGGTGCGTATTCATACGTGGCTCTGTGTGGAATGCATTTAAATGCTTCAGTTAGTAAAATGGCCCTGAAGTAAAAGACACAAGAGTATTTAATGCAAGAGCTGCACATTTTGTTGCTATGCTGCAGCCTACTTAACTGATAAAAAGCCTCTTTTCACCTGAAATATTGACATTGATAGCCAATTTTTCTATTGCCAATTAGGCATACAAGTAATATACAACTGTGAATATATTTGGGATTATTGGGAGAAGAGAATACAGTGACTAAAAATGCATATCCAACAGATTTCAACTAGCTTTCACCTTATTATATTCCTCCCACGCTTGATTAAAATAAGTTCATGGCCTCTGTGAAATTCTGGGAAATATAGGAAACCACTAATTAAAGCAGTAGCAGATAAGTAAAAGACAGAGGAGATATCAGAAAGTAAAACTGCATCCCAAACATCTCCTGGATGTGTTGAATATCACAGCACTTTCAGTGCATTTTCATAAAGTTTTCACATGATGTGGAGCTCCCCTTTAATTGGCTTTTTCTAAGAAGAACTTTGGTTCTGGAAATCAAAGATGTTAGTAATCAATTTGTTATCTTCCTTGCCAACAGCTTTATTTTCAATATTCCTCCTTGATTTTACATTCTTCAGTGTGATTTGCCAGCACACAATTGATTAGATAGGGGAGCTAATTTGTCCAGACAGGGCAGCCATGAACAGTGTAAGGTGTCCATATAAATGCAAACTTTGGGCTTCAAAAACATGTGCAACATCTTTTAAAGGTTCTGTATGCAACATTCAGAGCATTAATATACATCAGAAACCACTATTTGCAATGTAAAGCTATAGTAGAATAATGGTGTCCTGAACTGAGAATGAAGTCCAGCTCCCTCTGCGTGTGTTGTAATCCACACTTCTCTGTTACGTTGTAAGCCGGTCCGGCCACACCTGCATATTAAGGCTGGGTATTGCCACTGATTTCCTGAATCAATTCGATTTAGATTCAAGAGGTCCCAATTCGATTGAATTTCCTATTTGATTCGATCAGATATTAATTCAACTGGAGATTTTTTTTTTCAAAATACCAATTTTTGCCAGTATGTGAAAGAGATTCTCAGAGAACTAATAGTGTAACATTTACAATGATTTATTTTATTTTATTTTATTTTATTTTACTTATTTTTTTACAAATTAATTCACAACAGGAATAAAGTTGAATATTTTATAACTAAATATTTTTTGTAGAGCAGCAACAGTAATATTAAAACAGCAAAGTCACAATATGAAGTTAATATCTCACTGGAAACAAAATAAAAATGTCAATAAAATAAATCATATTCCTGACATCACAATACTGAGTGAAGTGTAGAAAGAATAAAGAACACAGACATCAGTCAGTATCAGTCCTCCTGTCCTCTCTGCTGCTGAGGAGAGTCACTGCCTGCAGGTCACATGACCACCAGTAAGTTTTAAGCTACAAGACAAACTGAGCTAAACCCTGAGACATAAACAGTTGTTGTTGTTTTAGCTTGTTAGTAACAATTTGCCATTAGATGGAAAGCTCTCTGTGCCTGTTTATAACATAATATTGGCGGCGGTGGATGAGAGACTGCGGACAGAGCAGATTGAAATATCACTTTTCTAAATGTTTACATGTAGCTGATCAGGTGTATTGATAAAGCATTGGCTTTTTCCTGGAGGTTTTATTTCACTCATAGTAACAAGCGTAGCTGTCAGCTCAAGTTATCTTCAACTCTCTGGGCTCTAGTTTCGCAGACCGGGCGAGGCGGGGGTGCAGCGCACCTGCGC
>NC_065509.1:10169741-10172383 GCF_006386435.1 Epinephelus moara | reverse complement strand
CGCGCGCTCTCTTTTTTTCTCTCGCAGTTTCACTCTGTTTCTTTTCTTTTGACTTTTCTAAGATGACAGATGCTGAATATATACTCCCTATCTGATGCTCAGGTTGGGTTTCCATTACACGTGCCAAACGTGCCAATCCCCTTTGATCTGACATCAGATGTGACGGGACAGTCGATATAGAGATACATTTATGTGCTGATTGCAGATAGTTGCATTGAATAGTGGTTTTTGTGGCTATTTATTGCATTATTAATGTGGCTGATATTCTGGAAACCTGCCTGTGAGGTTTTGGTGACGTGTGCGCACTGTCCGCCGGTCAGCCAAACTTCGGCTTACACCGGCTGCACTCCCCCTGCGCTGACAGTAGACCTGGTTTCAGCTGGCGAGCTTTAAGCGCACTTTCGGCGAAGCCTTTTGGCACGAAACTGTCACTGCGGCAAACTGGATCTGTCGGCACCTCCCCCGCTGCGCCGCCACACTCATCTCAGCGCACCTTGGTCTGCCAAACTACCAAACTGAGCGTGCCTCGGGTTGCGCTGCTCAAAACTAGCTCTGCGCGGGGTTCGCCACCCTGCACTGCGCCGGGAAACTACAGCCCTCTGTCTCCACCACGGCATCTCTTCTCCATTTTTCTGCGTCTTTGTGTGTGCGTAAAAGTGGTGCAGTAATCCAATAGAACTGATCATCTGGTGCATATGCCAAAAAGTTTCCAGCTTCCAGGTATGCAGCCCACTGAATATGAGCAGGAGTGTTTCTCCCGCTAGCCCAGCCCCAGAGTTCCTGCTGGGCTCATAGACTTCACATTGTGATGGTATCACAGATTTTTAAATCCCTTTACTTGGCTCAAGGAAAGTTTTACAAACATAAAACCCAAAAAGATCCAAAATTTGTAGAAGAGAGTCATTGTTCACCCTGTTTGCAGTTCGAGGTGTCCTGTCGAGAGTTGCACAGACCTCTCTTTTGTAATAGTGGTCAATGGGGAAAATGTTTTTTGGGCCCCAGGAGAATTTCTTTGCTGCAATACTGACAGTGGCCACTGGGAAAAATTGGAAGCAAGATTGAGTTTTGTTCCTGGGGGCCTGGTGTGTATTGCACTATAGCTCATCTCTGCCTCTTTGCACTAGGCTCATATAGCGGTTACAGCTCATATTGGGAAAGTATCGTACAGCCCACCTGTTGTTCTCCCACTGGTTAACACTGTTAACTCTGTCAGAACTGTTGGTGCAGTTTAGGACTGTTTATGGATTTAGCACCGTTAGCTGCTTACTGCTGGCTCAGCCACATCCATATTGAGACCTTGTCCTAACGGCAGTAGCTCAGTCCATAGGGACTTGGGTTGGGAACCGGAGGGTCGCCCGTTCAAGTCCCCCTCCGGACCAAAATATGGAGCGTGGACTGGTAGCTGGAGAGGTGCCAGCTCACCTCCTGGGCACTGCCGAGGTGCCCCTGAGCTAGGCACCGAACCCTCCAACCGCTCGGAGCACCTGTCATGGGCAGCCCACTCTGACATCTCTCCACTTAGTGCATGTATAGGTCCAGTTTGTGCATGTGTGTGTTCGGACCTGTGTGTAATTGACAAACAGAGTGAAAAATTTAATTTCCCCTCGGGGATTAATAAAGTATATTTAAAAAAAAAAGAAAAAAAAAAAAGAACCAACTCATACACTCTACATTTTGCATAGAGCCCCCTTAAAGATCATTTGACTTTTGGGGAAATACAGAGTCAACAACTGTATACTAAATGTAAGACCAAAAAGCAGAGCCCTCAGCTAGCCGGGTAGCTTACTTTAGCTAAAAGGAAACAGCTAGCTTTGCTCGATTCAAAGGTAGCAAAATCTGCTAACCAGCACAAATGTAAAAATGACAACTTGGTGAGTAATTGTGTGCCACTAGCAACGATTTTCTGAAATAGACTCATGGTAACGACAAGACTTTTGGTCAACAAAGCCAGGCTAGCTGTTTCACCATATCTCAAACTGTATTGCTAGACTAAACTACCCAGCTATTGGCTGCAGCCTTATGCATAGCGTAAGAGAGTATCAATATTCTCATCCAGCTGTCAGCAATAAAGTTTATGAGTTGATTTTCCAAAATATCAACCTACTAGCCTACTTTCTTAGAATTAGCCTCCCCTGGAAATGTTATGGATTAGCAATCTAATTTCATATTCGTTACTGCATAACCTTTATGGTGTATCTCACTGAGAGTGACTATTAGATGGTAGGCCTAAGAAGTAGAGCTTAGATTCTCTGCTCGAGCCCGAGCCCAGCCCGAGCCCGGCCCGACCCGGCCCGCGGGCCCAAGCCGGATCGGGCCGGGAGCCCCCCTCCCTCTGACGGGCCCAGGCCGGGCCTGGTCAGATATGACGTTTTTTTTTTTTTAAAAAAAGCTATGATGTGATAGTGTTATAGGCTATGTATTGTAGCGACCCTGCAGTAAATGTTCTGTTATAATGTTAATGTTCTGTGACTTAATGGCATGTTTGGGATTGAATGAGGTGCGGGGTGCGAGTGTGACGGGAATGAGGAGGGCTGTGTGAGTGCGCGTGCTGGTGTGTGTAGGAGCGAGCTGGAGGAGAGAGCAGGAGTGCACAGATGGAGTTACAGCTAAGTTCTTGTTTGTTGGTTGTTTTGGCGTGGTTA
>NC_065509.1:10148557-10169317 GCF_006386435.1 Epinephelus moara | reverse complement strand
GGCGAGAGGCTTCCACAGAGGAGCGCCCAGTTTGCACCAGCTTTCTAAAGACGTTATTTACTTCACTCAAACTGCATGTGGCTATTAGCGCTGGTGTTCGTGAATTAGAAGTTGTTTATCAATGAGGCACTTTTGCATAAATATATATTATATTTTTGCGCCAAATATATGCATATTACCTCATTTAAATACGTGCAAATAACACCGGAGCACCGAGACACAATCTGCTTGGCAGCGCAGTTAGTGGAGCATTTCACCCTCTGCGCATGCTTTGTGAATTAGACGCTATCTGTTTGCTCCATTTTTACCGGTTTAGCGGCCGCAAAAGCCACGCAATCATCAATGAATTCAGCCCTTAGTTACAATGTTGCAACATTGTGCGCGCACAGCCCTTCACCACCTGGATCCTAAAATAAACACTTGTTTTATTACATAATCATGCTTCCGTGTTGCGCCATTCATTAAGATCCTATGTCCTATGTCATTCAAATAACAAGACTTGTGGTTTAATACTCTTAATTATAACAGCCAACTTATTGAAAAATGTCGGGTTTAAATCGGGCTCGGGCCCATAATTACAGTTAATTGGACGGGCCGGTCCGGTCCCGGACATAATGTGCACGGGCTCGGGCCAGGTCGGGCAGGATTTTTTGGGCCCGATCTAAGCTCTACTAAGAAGGTGCACAATCAATACATGTAAATGTAATATATTTTCAGGAACACAAGAGGAAAGGTTGGTTTGACATTTACTGTTTTCTTCAAGTTTTTTACTTCCAGGAGTTTGGTCTTTATAGTAAAATTCTACGGAAAATCTTGCAATTATTTTGTCCCCCTTAGTTCCACATGGAAATGACACCTCCGAAATCCCCCTAAAGATAAAAGCTGTTAATGGAACAACTCAGCCCTTAAGACAGCTGCTAATGTGGATATCTGTCAAGAGGAGGGAGGAGGACATTTATGTGGCACAGGACTTTATTAAGCAGACAAGAAAAAGGCTGCAAGACACAGAAAAATGAGCAAAGATCGTGAAATACTGAATAACTGAGTTAATATAGTGCTACAGATTAGATTGTGAAGGGATGGTATTTATGGTTCATCTTGATCTTATTCGAGATGTGTTTGCATCTCATAGCCTCAGGATATTTCATTCTCCTGAAACGTGCAGGCCAGCAAAGCAGCATTAACAGCACTGGTGTTTATCGGGATCATTTATGGGACACATGTCCATGTTATTGGCAGTCTAATCTGTTTTCAGCAACGCTATTTACTGTATCTCGGACTGCTACAACCAGTAGGAAATAAAGTCTTACCGTGTAATTGAGAGATAAGTCGTGATAATAGGATTATTGCATCCACACAAAAAAAGGTATTACGTGTCAGCTTGTAGGGATTGCAGAAATATTAAAAGGTTCATTCACTCAATTAGTAAACAAAGGTACTGCTTGCTGGGGACTTTTAGGTTGAGAACCCCAGTATCAATAAAAGGTGGCATAGCCGGTTGTTTTTAGTATGGTTTGGTCTGTACAGTATTGCACTCTGCAAAAACTTACTGTCACTGTAAAAACAACACATTGAGGTTTTAGCGGGGGTTTTATGTATGGTGCTTTTTATTTATCTGGGCGCAGTTAAAGAGGACCTATAATACTTTAAATAATTTTCTGTCATATACATAATTGTACAATGTCAGATGTTCATATTAAATATGGCCAAAATTAAAAAATAATGAGGCACATTTATGTAGAAGCAATCCCTGAGCAAAAACCTCAAACGTCAGACCATTTTGAATACTCTGTTTCTTTATATCATCATGTGCTCCAGACACGCAACTCCAAGTGTTTACATTACTTGGGGTGGCAGTGGCTCAGTCCATAGGGACTTGGGTTGGGAACCGGAGGGTCGCCTGTTCGAGTCCCCGTCCGGACCAAAATATGGAGCGTGGACTGGTGGCTGGAGAGGTGCCAGTTCACCTCCTGGGCACTGCCGAGGTGCCCTTGAGCAAGGCACCGAACCCCCCAACCGCTCGGGGCGCCTCACCAAGGGCAGCCCCCTCAGTCTGACATCTCTCCAATTTGTGCATGTATAGGTCCTGTTTGTGCATGTGTGTGTCTTTCCGACCTGTGTGTAATTGACAAGCAAGAGTGAAAACATTGAATTTCCCCTCAGGGGGATTCATAAAGTAAATAAACTTAAACTAAACTACTTACTCTATATTGCTACATGTAGCTACATGCTAACACTGGGAAAAGATATAAACTTGGTTGCTGATGTTTTCTCTCTGATATTGGATTGAAATTCTACCAGAATATGTTTGGTTGTGTTTAGAAGCTTTTATTGCTGGTTTTTCATGGTAAAAGGTGCTGCTACTTATTGTAACAGTCATCACAGCTGCTATCAAAGTGCGCACAAGAATGACATTTTCCCAGAGGGCTTTCTGGCAGAGACTGATTAGGTGAAGGAAAAAGCCTTGGTTTGGGTTTAACCCAAACCAAGACTTTTTCCTTCACCTAAAGCAAGAAATCCCTTTCTGTCAGGAAGCCCTCAAGGAAAACTTCTGCCAACCATGCCCCTGGGATGTGCGCTAAACTTTAAAGCCAATTATCGTGGTGGCCAAACATCAAAATCACACCATTATCTCATGCCCTGTGGCCAAAAAAAGTTTGTTTTTGTATTGACCTACATGGCAAAAAAAAAAAAGAGTGTAAAACAGTGGATACATTTTTTAGAACATCACAACACCCGCAAAACTCATTTTACTATCAGCATTTGATCCATTCAGTCCAATAACATTTGGGAAGTCTTGAAGAGCTGCACGATTGAAACATTTTATCCTCATTTAAGTAAATGGAGTGCTAAATGGGAAGTAGCCGGCTCAGCTGGCAGGAGTCTCCAGTACACCTGCTCTACAAGCCACACACTGTAGAAACACTGCTGATCAACCATTTAATTTTATATGTGTAAGTTGAACTTTTTTCACTTCATGTGCCACTGAGCAACTTTCATATGAATAAACGTAGCCCCGCCTCCAATGCTGTAACCAGTTATCTTTATACATCTGTGCCCCCAACAGCTGGGTGCAAAGACACAGAGATTTGGAAGACCTGAAACACTGACCTCAAATTGAGGGTGACTACTCTTCCAGCACAGACAGTATGAGGACAATGAAAGCCTGAAAATATTCTAGTGGAAACCCAAAACACAAGTATGAACATGAAAAAGAGTAAATCAGATCCTCTTTAAACAAATCATATAGATTGTGCTGAGCTAAGCAGCAGCTTCACGTAGCTTCACGTTTAACATTCAGACATGAATGACTTTAATTTTATTATCTAACTCTCAGCTACAAAGCCATTATGTGTATTCCCCAAAATGTTGAACTCTTTATACTGCATAGTAAAGTAAGAAAGTGTTACATCATCAGGCGTGTGGACACCACGTTTGCTCACTAGTCCATGTTGTGAAAATACTTCTTGTAACAAATTCTCTCTTGCAGTTTTCTAAATGTGTTGTCCTCTGCTGCTCTGTGCAGGACTTACTGTAGGTAACAAACCTGTTTTGGCAAACATGCCTCACAAATAAATTTGGCCTGACTTGACAATTTAATGCCACTAAAATCTGTCCAGTAAAGCTGCATCCTGTCCTCCTGGAAATGAATGAGGTGAAAAAGGAGATTTAAAAGGTGAAAGGAAAGATTTGTGGATGCCAATCTGTGTCTAATGTGAGTGGCTGACATTCATAACCCTTTTGTTATCAGCAAGTTTTAAGTTAAGCTCAAGTCTGGCACACACATATACACAGAGTTTTTGTGTGTGTGGTCTACTGTGTGTGGCTTGTTATTTTGCAACATGGCAAAGAAAGGGTACAGTTGGTCGCCTGTATTTGCATTTGAAGACAGCTGTGAATAAAACATGGGATCCCACTGTTACTGCTGTGTGTATATGTGTGGGTGTTTATGAATGCCTATCTATTAACACAAATGAGGAATGCACCATGCTGAAGCAGATGCTAGGTGTGAGCAAAAACATCTTTCAGCGCAACTGGCAACATGACTGACAAATGAAAAGGGAGTAAATAAACTACTTAAAATTACATTACATGCTGTAAAATGGAAATTACAATTTACAGCTTCAAAAGCATACGACAAATTCTCCACTCCAAATTATGACAGTCTTCTAACTGGATTAGTTTTCCCTCCATTCTCGGAGCCTTCATCTCAGCAGTTCATGTTGGAGTTGAAAGTGCTGTTTGGGGCTATCGTACTGGCACACAGACAGCATATGTATTGAGGCTATGAGGATTTTTTTCTTCATTGCACTCTGATCATAATTTGATGGGATTGCTGTACATCTGCTACTGTGTCCACAATCACTTCCAAAGTGTCCTCAAGCAGGGCAGCACCACTCCTAGTACAACTCCAGGCGCTCTGTACTTTGGCTGACCGCTAATATTTCATATTTGTGCATTCTGCGTGTGTGTTTGTGCTCACGCTCGCCAAAAAAAACACAAATTCCAATTACATACAATGCAAAATGAGCCATTAATTAATCTCCAAATCAACCTGTAATCCACCATATCCTCCCTATCAATAAATCAAGCACACCCACCCTGCAATTACCCTCGTATGATCAGGGCAGGCAGCTGGAGGGTGCATTGAATTATGGCGTTAATAGAGGGGGATGTATCCTGGCCAGCAGGCAGCGTGTTTATACCTGGACGGAGCTGAAGATTAATTTGACTATCAATCTAACTAACAGGCAGCGAGAGAGAGCGCAGACACCTGCGCATGCTGAGACATTCACACACACACCAGCACATACACATTTCTCTGCATGCAAGTATCTGAACACAAATGCTTCTACATAAGGATGTTTGTATTAGTGCACAAGCTGTGTTGTGTTTCATTAATGAGGTTTTAAATTCTGCTTGTTCAAAGCTTTGTTCAGCCTTTAATTTAAACCTTTCCCAGCAAATAGCAGCAGTGTATATGCTGTTATCAGTGCAATTCTAATGATACTCTACACAAATAGGGGCAGCACAGTGGTGTAGTGGTTAACACTGTCGCCTCACAGCTAGAGGGTGGTTTTATAGCTTTTTTCTCACAGTCCAAAGACATGCTGGTTAAGTTAACTGGCAAATCTAAATTGCCTGTAGGTGTGATTGTGACTGTGAATAGTTGCCTCTCTCTGCAGCCCTGTTTACACCAGGTATTAACATGCATCTTGGGTGATTAGTTCACAAGTGGACAGCTCTTAGTATAGGTGTGAATGCATCCAGTGCATCCTCAATGCATACTAAGATCTAATTGCTCAGACCATATTCAGAGGCACTCTGGGACGCGTACATCCACATTCTTTCAGCAGTGTGTATGCTAATGTCTTCCTGGGCCGCCTACTCATCCGATGTCATCTGTGTTTGCGATACTCGCTGAGAGGAGATCCACAACAGCTTGCAAGATGATGATGTTATTGAATGTACATCTCTTTTCAGCGTTGTACTTCGTAGATGGTCCCTGTACACTTGTCTCACAGTCGGCTGCACATAAAGACCAATATTATTTGTGCAGCTCAGAGGACGGCTTGTTTCCATGAAAACATCTTTGCTTGAGAATTATTGATCCGAGAAGAATCTGTGAATATCTTTACAGTTTTTACCAAAGATCATCAGAGCTATCCACAGTCTCCCACAGTCTGTCCCCTCAAAGCAAACTAAGGCTGCCCCTTGAAAGTCGCAGACTTGAATCACCAGGCAGGGACTCCTAAGTCAACTGAGTTTGCTTCAAGTCGAGCAGTCTTTTTTTTTTTTTTTGCCTGTTAGTGCGCTGTGCAGTGTACTCCTGAGGACATTTTGGTCCCCCAGATTTTGCTGTGGAGAGTGTGCTCTTGACTTTCATGATATGTGCAGGCTGCTGCCAACATGATGCAGCGGCATAGAGGAGAAGAGACTTCATCATGAGGCTCTGAGAGAACATTATGTTTAAAAGGAAAGATTTGTTGCATATGTCTGCTCTGTTGTTAGCGCAGCTAGCTTGTTGATTATATTAAGTGAATGCTGCTGTCACACTAAACTTCCTGCTGAGTCCCTTCAAACTTTAAAACTTTATATGGAAAAAAACAAAACAAATTGTTGCATATTATCACTGAACAGTCAAATCTGATTTGACTGACATATTTCTTAGTCAGGTACAGCCCTAAGGTAAACGAATAAATTGGCGCTGTGCGTACAGCGCGACAAACCTCCCGCTGGTTGAAAAACAATGCATTTGGTCTTTGTGAACAGAGATTATATGAGTTTTTAATTTGCAGCTAGAGCTGGGAAAAGAGATCCGGTCACAAGCGGTCACTCAAGACGCATGTGGAGACACATTCTATTGCCAGGTGTGAACAGACACAGAGCTGTCCACTTGTGATCCAATCACTCAAACACATGTTAACACCAAGTGTAAAGGAACTCCATGTGTCCAAGGTGTAACCCCACCTCTCGCCCAGTAACCACTGGAATTGGCTCCAGCCCCTGGTGACCCTCAAGGATAAGCGGGTTTAGCTTATGGATGGAAGAAATACTTTTACTATTTTTAAGCCACAGCTGAGAGATTCATCTGTAACAACTGCTCCTGCAACTGTGAGTCATTTTTTAATGATCACAAAAGTCTTCAGGTCCTTTGGGCTGGTTTATGGTTTTAAACTCACAGAACTACTTCAAAAGCACCGGAACAAAAACAAACAAACAAACAAACAAAAAAAACATAAAAAAAAAACATTTCAGACTTTTGATAATCATGTTACTGGAGAACACACACACAAACTACACATCAGACACACTCTTTCAGAGTGACACACACCAGCCTGTGTCAACTCACTGACACATGAAAATTGGTCAACGCCACAACCACCTTGCTCAATGTTGGGTCAGTGTGTGCGCTGTGTAAAAAGCATGTGTCTATGTGCATGTGTGTTTGTCAGGTATTGTGTGTGTGTGTGTGTGTGTGTGTAAGTTAGGCTACAATTCACACGCTCTTCCACTTTAGTTCAAGTGTCAGTGCATTGTATAAAAGGGCAGATCTATGCATGGGTGTGTGCATGTTCCACTTGAGTGCTAATATTCTATTATGTGTAAGGTCAGCAACTCCACCTGTGAAGCACAGATCGATGTATGTCACTACCAATAAGCAACAACCTTACCTGTGTCAGGATGGACAGGTTACATCAGAGACATCACAAATTTGAATGATCACTTTATTTACATACATTATATCTGTACAATCTGGAGGAGTGTTATATTGACTCGAAATACCTGAGTGTGGACCTCTACATGTACCAGATCAGGTCGAGCCGAGTACGCAGATTTGTAGAACTGAGCGGTCTCAGTAAACAGTGAGCTCAGAGGAGAAAACATGCTTCAGTCACCACCCAGGCTGCTTTAAGCTAAACTTTGTCACACAGTAATCAACTGGGTTTGTGACAAGCAAAGACATGTTACTTGACTTGATAAACAGGCACACAATTGAACATGTTTGGTTTTCAGTTTTCGCAGATTTTTACATGCAAAACAGAAACCAGTCAAGCGGCATGCTGCTGGTGTCCGCATGAGTGACAGAGAAGATAAAGCAAACCAGTCGAAACAAAAAACCTAACCCTAAACCTGAAAGCATCTTGCAACTTTCTGAAATTCAGTTTCTTAAAGTTACTCTTTTTTAGGTATTCATAGACATTACAACTTACTTGTTTTTTCAGTGAAGTGTATTATCATAAAATGACAGATACAGGAAGCTAGAAAAGCAAATAAATTCCAGTTAAAGATATCTATATTAAAAAATCTCACAGTATGCTTTACTGCCCATATCATTAAATCCTGATGTCACAACACTTCACTATTGAGCAACTTTTTTGCACTGAGAGAAGCTTTATCTGAACAAAAACAAAGGTTGACACTTCTGCTGTGCAGCAGTTGTGCTCATGTTGCACATCACTGTTGAAATAATATATTTTTAAAAAATCAGTAATATCCAGATTAAGCCACAGCAGGGTAATATGCTGTATTAAAAGAGAGCTTTGTCAATTTTTAAAATTCCTTTATGTTTTTCCTATGGTCTAAGACAACAGAACAAAGTTCATTTGGGTACAACAAAAGGAAACAAACATTCTGTGGGTCCACAAAATCAGGCTCCCATTAATGACATTACAAGTTTGAGATGTCTCTGGTTTCTGGCTTTGAGAGAGAGTAGCTCATGTTCACAAATATTGATTGAAATGGAAATATCATATTGGATTTCTTAGTTGAGGCGGTGCTCCCCGTTAACAAACAAATTGTGATTAATTAAATTAGCACAAACTAATTGCCACATGGTGAATCTGGAGCCCTCAGGCCCTGAGGGACCCCTGGGCAGTTTGTAATCCAGCCTTGTTGTTCAGCTGCACTGGTGACTGATTCCACATTTTCCTCATTCACTTATATGAAGAAATACTTGAGGTATATATTACCAAATCCGTAGGCCTTGGAATAAACATAATGTTTGACAGAGTATGATGAATGATTGAGGTCAGGAGTGCTATTGAATGAGTGAAAATAGATTTGGGTTTAGCTTGGGTTACGCAGCATGATAAGCAAATGTGTGTTTGTGAATAGCAGTGTCACCTGGCCAAGGTCACCCCACTGAATGTGTGTGGGTGTTTGCGTGCATTATTTGTGTGTAGTACTGAGTGCATTTACCTCCAGGTTGGTATTTAAAATGAAGTTGCTGGGCAAGCTTGATATTCTATAAATCTTTGCCTGTGTGGGTCTGTTCAAGTTCATATAGCTCTTCAGACATTTATGTGGACATGTTAATATGTGCATGTGTTTGGACTGTAATGAATATTTTAAATTAGTTTGCTGACCTAAAGCACATTATATTAACATTTACATTCTTGAATTTGACATGAATTAATTTAATGCTGCCAGCAATGTCATTGCTGGACACTGGACTGTAGTGTTACAGTAAGCGAGGCTTGGTTTAATGTCAAGGTAGATAAAAGAACATCTTAGAGAAAACTTTAACTCTTCAAGTCCACAGGCTGATTGACAGCTAAAGACACTCCAAAATCCGGTGATACTTTTTCTTAGCCTGATCTAACTAGTTTTCTCTCCTGTGTTTATGACTTATGAACAGGTAAAACGGTAAAGTTTTGCCTGGATAATCTTGCAATGTTCCTTTTTCATCTGGGAAACAGGTGGAAAAAACTTTGGTCAAATTGAAAAAAACGTGAATTCTTCCCGGTTACATCTTTTCATCCATGAATTAATTTTTTTAGCTAAAACTTAAGTTTTTAGCAGGTTTTAAGTTTTGGGGATTTTTTTTGGCCACAAGAGGCTGAAGCGCACCAGCCCCACATTTTCTCAGTAGGCCTCTCCATGCACCATGTATGTCAGCAAACTATGAAGCATTACTGTCATGTCTTTCTTTTGGCTGGTAATGTATTTTAATCTGTGCTAATCTGTCATTAGTGTTAGCTATACTGTCACAATATAAGTACCTTGCGTCTAGAATGGATGGAGAAATTCAAAAATCACCTGGAAGAAAATGTTTTAAGTCCTATTTAGAACATGAGATGGTGGTGGACTTCAGTCTCTGGTGGGCACAAAAAAAACAACTCACCTGAAAGACCTTTTTTCCCCACCTGTTTTCTCACACACACACACACACAAAAATAATCCCAGCAAATCCTTTTTAATTCCGACTGTTTCAATGATTGAAACAATTAAAGATTTTCCTGGCTAAACCCATTTTTTCCCATCTGTTATCAAGAAAATAATGTGGACCAAATAGAATCATAAGAAAAGCTTGGATCTGAGTACACTTGACCCCATGGTCCATCGTATTTGGGCACAGCGTGAATCACTCATATCTATAAAACGCCCTTACTCCCAGCATCTGTGCTGTTGTGGCACTCGTGTCAGGTGGAACATGGAACGGAGTGTTGCAGCACCAAATATTTGAATGCTTGGACTGTACCTCTTTTGTACGTCACTTTGGACAAAAGCATCTACCAAATGAAAAAAGTTCAAATGGGGAAGTCTATTGGGTCATAATCAGTAACCGGGAAGGATCATTTTATTGAAACTGTTTGCTACTCTAAGGGATAACATCATGGTTGCTATGACTTTAATGCAGATCACTGCCTTCCTAAAGAGCATGAAGAGGAGAGCTGTGGATGTCCTGTGGATCAAACCATTACTTTTGCTTTACCGAGCAGCCTTTCTAACACTAGACCACTCTGAAACACAGGTTGCTTCACACACCCTCCTCTGCCCTCCTTTCTCCTCTGACGTAGTCCTTTCCTTCGTAGCTCAACCAAGTCAGATCGTATTTCAGAGCAACCTAAAACCCCTTGAACATCAAAGTGCTGAAACCAAGGCCTACTTTTTTTTTAAAGACTGGCCAGGGCAGCAGGCAGTGGCTCAAGTTGGCATGCACTGGCACATGTTGGTCCACATTGGCAAGAGAGTGGTACCGACTAAATGGCTGCCAAGTCATAGAGGACTGCCAAAGAAACTTCAAATGACCGCTCTCTCCTTCTCTGCTCCTATTTTGCACTCCCCTCCTCTCTGTTTTACTCTCCCACCGCTATTGTCTGTCTTCCACTCTCTTTCGCTTCATCTCTTTTCTCATCCACTTTCCACTCGCTGTCTTTATCTGCTGCTCTGAGTCTGTTAATCTGATGAAGGGAAAGGTTAAACATTTGGCTGGCATTAGAAAACACCCTTGTGACAACTATGTGTGCGTTTCTTGTGTGTGAGTGTCCACAGAGAGTAGATTCATCCTCTAATGCAAAGAGAGACAGGTGGTTTGTTTTACTAGGAATACCACAGGGGAAAAGCTGCGAGACAGAGGTACACATATCTATAGGAAAAAAACAGGAAATGAGAATTCTGCCTTTTATTTGACTTCATCAACAGTGACAACTAGGTGAAACTGCTTAATGGAAAGTGAGATAGAATTATGATGCTGAAACTTAAGTTGACAAACAGCAGTTTCTTTTGCTGTCAAGCACCTATTGGCCATGCAACCAGTCACCCAACAACTGCCAACCCGTTCTCATTCCCAGGTCGTCAAATACTGACTCTTTATAATGCCCTTGGCATCTTATAGTGATGAACAGGGCACCCTTTAGTGTCTCCATGTGACGCACAACTGAAACACATTGTAAAATATGCTTAATATTGTTAAATGTTCATGGTTAGGTTTAGGCAACAAAACTACTTGGTAAGGTTTAGAAAAAAACAAAACAAAACATGAGTTAAAATGAGTATATTTCATATGCAACAGTAATGTAATGTGACGTAAATACGTCACATAAATACGTCTCAGATACATCAGTGCACGACGACTGTTAATTATGTAACATTACTTATGTTACATTACTACTATCAGAGTTGGCCAATATGCTTTTTCTTATTTTACACAATGAATGAATATTATCTTCATTGACAAGTATTTCATTTCATTTACTATTTCATGTGTCCGTCTGCTGGTGGGCCATCACGATGAGTGTACGCATGCATAATATGATGTTAATTCCACCACAGAAGAGACGTGATCGGATATCAGCAAAAAATCCAATATTGTGGATCCCTATTTCACACAGATCATAAACTGTGGTTTTCTGGGTGATAGTCAACTTTTGTTTGATCCATCCACCTCTCCTCCCTTCCACTCAAAATTGACTATCCCTGTCTTTATGCTACATCAGTTGCTCTCAGCATCAAGTATTCCACGGATGGATTTATGTTGGAATCACTGAAAGCCTGGTGCATCTGATAATGACGCTAAAGAATGACTTTGACGCCATTGTCACACACTGAGGGATGTGACAATGGCGTCAGTATTTCACGACCTTGAGATGAGAACAAGCTTGAACAACTATTTGTCCTAAACAATACATTGGTTGTTGGTCAGCGTCTTCCAAAACTACCCACACAGATGTTTTCTGATGAGTTACCTTTATGGCTAAGGTTCGGCCAAGTTTAAGCAACTAAAACTGCTGAGAAAGACTGTGATAAAGATTAAAAGAAACAATTACTGACTGTTGGTCAGAGACAGGATGCAAACCCTGGCATCAAGTGTAAAAGTCAGACAGTTTCTACACCCAATCAGCCATCCACAACTCTTTTTTTGTTTTTGTTTTTGCAGAGGTTTAAGCATGTCCTTCTACTGCTGCCAATGTTCCTAAGAGAGAATGGTCCTTATTCATATGACCACAAAAAATCACCTGTCAGTAAAATCTTAACATGCACCCCCTTTTGACCAGATAGTTCAAACCGTGAAATTATGTTTATTAATTACAATAAAATGTTCACTGACTGTATTTGCTAGTTCCTTTATGTAAACAGTATTGCCAGCAAAAGTGAAAGTAAACGCCAAGCCCAGATTCACTCTTGTTTTGGACCAAGCTTTGTCTTCTTGGCATTTCACCTCACTATATTAATTCTTTTGTTTTGTTTTGTTTTTGGCGCCGTGTCCACCATCTTCGCAGCTTCTTCTTGGATGCATGCTGCTTACAGTCTGGCACCTGGGTGCTATCTTTTTAGAAAGTCCCTACCTCACCTGTGCGCTGATCCCAAGAAAGTCCAGAACACAGCAAAATAAGAAGAAAATAAGAAATTACAGGCAGATTAGGGTCTCTGCAGATAAATACACCACCACACATTTTTAGTTTAGTTTAGTATAGTTTAGTTTATTTACTTTATTAATCCCCCTGAGGGGAAATTCAATGTTTTCACTCTTGCTTGTCAATTACACACAGGTCCGAAAGACACACACATGCACAAACAGGACCTATACATGCACAAAGTGGAGAGATGTGGGATTTAGGTAAGAAAATTCTGCATAGTAAAGGTTGGGAGAGATCTAGGTCTTGGTTTAAAATGGAAATGTCAACAATTACTTTAAGCATAAGACACAACATGTTTGTTGTACTGCAGACAGGACTCTGATTTGCGGTGTCAAACTCCTGTGTTTAGTACACTCATTATTCACCCTAACTACCTCCCTATGACTTCCATTTGGTACTAAAATGAAGCAAGCAAGCAATTTCCCACTTCAATCTAATTGGGAAAACAAACTAGTGTTACATAAACATACATTTTAGGGGATAGGGTATGATGCACAAAAACTAAAGTGTAAAGGGAAATAAACTACGAAATAAAAGTCCTTTTTGAACATTCTTGTTTGCATTGCCACCATGTCTGACTGTGAAGATTAGGGAAATTAGTCTGATAACGGATTTAGGAATCACGTCTGTAATGCAATTTTCACGTACAAATAAACAACAACACAGTCATCATTGTTATTACCGTGGAGCCACTCTGCTCATTGAGTTGGATGTAATGAACTGAAGCCAAGGAGACATGTAGAGGTGAATAAAAAGGAGGCTGAAGGCTCCAGAGTGTCTGACTCCAAAGTAGCAACAGTATGCTAAGTGTTTTTATCTATTTATTAATTTATTTTTGCTTTAGAATGCACCCTAAAATTGAGTTCTCGTTTTCTCGTTCACTCTGTTCACATTCTCAGCTTGTTTTTAGGACTAGGAATCAACTCCATAACTTTGTTTTTACCATCACAAAAAATGTCCATCTTTCCTCCTAACAGGTAACTAGTGCTCGTTGAATATGTGAATGTGCACAAGTTGTAGCAGCCATAAGGTTTGTAACTGACCAACGTTCAGTGACAAACTAAATTCAGACTCTTGCTCTCACAGTTGAAAATGCAGGTAAGGTATCTAAGCTCCTGAAATGGTTCCTGGACTGCTGGAGTTCTTACAAAGGAAATGGGGTACCAGGCCTTTTTTGAAGGATGGTTTGGGCAACGTATGCCTTTATTATCAAAATGAATGTCAAGAGATTAGAAGGAAACAAAGGGAGAGATGGGGGGGTTACATCCAATAAAGGCCCCTGGTTCAGTCTCAAATTGAGAATGTTGCAACACATTGTCTGCTGCCTAACCCCTGGGGAAGTGTCCATTGTAACAATGGAACTGAAAGACCAGAAAGCCCATTTGTCTGACAGATGGGTATCAGGAAAACAAACCCACATTGCTCCATTAAGGGCCATTTCTCCAATGGCACTCTCCCAAAAAGAACCACTAATTATTTACTAACTATCATTATTATTTCACATTAAAAACATTTTTTTAAATAGCTGCTTCAGCCTTTTTACTATATATATCATATCTGTTTTATATTGCTGGAAAATATCAACAAATATCTCCTTCAAACAACTGTACTTACTGAAGTTTAACAAAATCTAGGGGGACAGTCTTACCCCTAATTCAGTCAATTAGCCAGAGAGCTAATTAGTTAGCCAACGAGTTGGCCGGCAAAACCATCCAGTTAAACAACCTATCAAGTCATCAACCAGACAGTCAAACATCCAAAAAAACTTCCACTTTGTCAGCCATTCCACCAATCTGTCTGCCACCCTGCCAACAAACCAAGCAGCCACCGACCCAACTATGCCAACTGCCCAGCCAAGATGTCACCAAATGAAACAACCACTCACCCACCCAGTTAGCCAGCCAGCCGACCAATTCACAAACCCCCTATCCCAGAGGCCAGCCAGCTAGTCAGTCATTTTCCCAAACAGAGAACATGTTACATTTCCATCTAATGCGATGTGTTGAAGTGAAGAGCGGGCAAAGCCAGAGGCATGAAATCTCTCATCTCACGCTACCTTGTTCACTATCTAACACTCATTATTTTGTTCTCTCCGAGTCCTTTTCTCTATCGGTTTGTCCTCTGTCTTTCTCATTCTTCGTCCTCTCCTGTGTGTGCATGTGTGTGTGTTTCCACCTACTTTTTGATTCTCTTTCTCTCTGACTCTCACAGATAGTGGAGTGTTGCAGGATAGAGGTTTGGTGCAAAGTCTTTCTCACAGCATTGCAGCCTCAAAAGTAAACTGAGACCTCTCACTGTGTATCAATTTCCTTTTAAGTGATAGGTGTGTATAGTGTGTGTGTGTGTGTGTGTGTGTGTGTGTGTGTGTACTGGTGTCCTAATCACAGTGCGTGTATAGAGGGTCTTGGGCAGTCGCAGCATGCCCTCTCCCCCTACTGAGGTCCTTATACCTGCAGAGAAAATGGATTTTTGCTTTTCTCCTCCACTCATTCCTCCATCTCTCTCTCTCTACCTTCCCCTCCATCTCTCTCTTTCTCTCCATCAGCTTCCCTCTGTTTTCCTCTCCTACTATTTACCCTTTCTCACCATCCCTCCAATTTAACTACTTTCTCCTTGACTCCTTCTTTACCCTCTCCTCACTCTCTCTTTCCCACCCACCTGCTTTCATTTCTTTCTCCCTCTCCCAGTGCACATCTCTTTCTCTGTACCTCGTGTCTTAGACAATGTCATTTTCCAGTTATGGTCTCCTGAGAGAGAATGTCACTCCACCTTTGATGCTTGTTCACCTTTGGTTTTATAACAGTGTCTCCAGGTTGTTCCCCCTTTCAAGTTCATACGAACCCACACACTCCAATAGACACTAGGGATCTGCAGTGTTTTCGAAATCAACAGGTAAAAGACAGATCACAGCGGTTTCTATGAAATGAAACATGTATAACCATCAAAGAATGAGGGTAGCAATACACCCTGCACAGCAAAACACCCAAAACCATTAAAAGAAGATGAAAAACATGTTTTTACAGCTACAACCATTAACAAGCTAGAATGGTTTAAGCAGAGATAATACCACATAATCCTTATATTTGAAACAGGAGACAAGCTGTGAATGGAACCTGCCTGATTATCATTATCTTGTGCTCTTCTGTCTATTATTCTGCTCTATTGTATGCACTTCTGTAAGTGTCTCTTACACAGCACCATACAGTAAAGATTATTACTAGAGGAAAGCCAGTGAGGTTTTTATATTTGCATAAAATTCATGTAAACTAATGGACTGGTTAATTGTAGAGCCATCGGGAAGGATGCATAAACTGCATATGATAATAATAAAAAAGGAACTCATCTGGGGGCATTTAAAGGATGTGCAAATGCGCCAATTTGGCTTTCCCAAGTAGTAGTTTTAAAAAACAACCAACAACAACATTTGTGTGAAGTTTGTTATAATTAGCCTATGAATTCTTGAGTTATGGCCAAAAACATATTTTGTGAGGTTGCCTTGACCTTGACCTTTGGTCTCTGACCACAAAGTTCTAATCAGTTTATTTTTAGTCCAAGTGGACATTTGTGTGAAATTCACAGAAATATGCTGAAGGTGTTCTTGAGATTTCGTGTTCACCAGAATGAGACTGATGCAAGGTCACAGTGACCTTGACCTTAACCAATGACCATCAAAAACTAACCACGTCATCATTAAGTGGACATTGGTGCCAAATTTGAAGACGTTCCCTAAAGCTGTTTTTGAGAAACTGTGTTCACAAGAATGGGACATATGTACATATGTACATCTGATAGGCTGTACGGATGGACAACCTGAAAACATAATGCCTTTGACCACAGCTATCGTCGGCACGGAGGCATAAAAACATGACAACTTATTCCAGCCATTGAGCCCACTTTATAGATTTTTTTTTTTTTTTTTTTTAATTCTTTGGCCAGTTGGGTGCAGTGGATTAAAGTTATATACACCACATATCACATATCACCATTATCATTATGTTGATACAGCAAATGTAAGAGTAAATAGTTGCTCATTTACAAAGGTACAGTGCAACATTACTATTTATTTGGAGTTGTTTTACTGGCCACCTAATGAATTCAGTTTCAACGTTTATTATATTTTAGTCTTCACCAAGTCCTGAGGGAATTATCTGGCTCTTTAGTGGCTAATTGCTTCACTGTGTACAAGAGCTAGTGTCTAACTATGTCTGCTGTTTGGCGTTGAGCAGATAGTATATAGTGTTTTTTTAAGAGCTTTTTTCACTGAAAACAGCTGCCTGCTGCTGCCTGAAGGACGCTATGAGAGTGAACCGAAACGATAAAGCTGTGGATCGGACAGCTAAACATTGAGCTGAAACTCACAGTCAAGCTCCATAAAGGATAAGGAAGATACTGATTTGGGTGACAATTTTTTGTAGGTTCACTATGAGTGACCCCTTTTACATGGTTTTCATAGTGTCATTTGAAGCACTGGTATTATAAAAATGTTGATCATTGCCACTGAAAATGCTTATATTTTAATCACATTTACATTTGATGACAAAAACAAAGAGAGGCTTTGAGTAAAACTGCCAACCAGACCAAACCTCACATGTAACCAAAAGTACAGAGTCATCTACAAACAGCAGTAGTTAATGTTATTTCAGGGGTGTTATTTTCCTGTGTTTCCTCAACTCAGTTGGAAATGAGTTACATATCCATGCCACCGATATTTTCTTCAGTCAGCATGGAAGCAGCAGTGGAGGTTACAAGAAACAGTATATTTGGTTTATTTGGTTTTGGTTTTATTTGGTCGATCTAAGAAATTTACATATTAAAGAGTTGTTATTTCTGTAAGTCAGCTTACAGCACCCTTATCCATGCTTGTTGCCATTTTGTTGCCCTTTTTCTGTTACTATTCTTCAGGGATGTAGCAAGATACCTAGCAATCTAGGAAGATAATGTTAATGTAACCCTGCCTACAAACCTCTGATTGTTTGATTGTTTCCTCATCTCCGACATTGGGGATGTGTGGGCAGTGTCTCTCAGAGGACTGAAACTGGACAACAGTTGAATCCACCAAAGAGGCAGCAGCTTCTGTTTGACTCCATTCAGATTAATATTCTTGGTTTCAACAAAGTGAAGGCAGGATGTCTGAATGCTTCAGGGGCTTGTCAGTGACCTTAGAGAGAATAGGACATATCGTTTGCCAGCAGCTACAAAGCTCGGGGCAGACCCAGGGCATATTGCATGAATTAAAGAGGCCTGGGTTGCTTTGTAGAGGTCATGCAAAGGATCAATACTGAGTGTGAATGGCAATCTTTTTGCCTTGGGCCAACAGAGTTCTTACATGTAAGAAATAATTCAGCTGAGATTTTTAGCTCTATAACTAAGATAAGACAACAAGTAGGTTTTCCTGATATTTAGTTTTCCGTCATAGCATTTGTCTTTTGTTTCACATTGGGAATGACTGCTGTGTGAGCTCATCAGAATATTACATCACATTGTGCCAGCACAGGTATGGAGGAAAGAAAATACCATAGAAACCTGTCCTTTTCCCCTTGACCCTCTCTGTCACAGCTTGTCAATTCACTAAAAGTGATAAAGACATCTCATCCCACACACACAAACATCTTTCACCATTGACAAAGATAAGGTATGGACAGATGGATGGATGGATGGATGGATGGATGGATGGACTGGTGAGTGGAGGGAGGGCTGTAGTTGTATAGATGGATGAGCAGAGTAACAGGTAAGTGAATGTACAGTGGGGTATAGAGACACACAGGATGAGAATGCAGCAGAGGAGTAGAAACCTCATTGCCACATTGTCATGATAATTAATTCATGAATATTTTCACAGTTCAGAAAAAAAGTTGATTGCTGGAAACCAGTAAAATTACAGTTTAGAGGTAAATGTGTACATACCACTAATCCTTGCATCTTCAAAACATTTTTTCTACAGTACATGGCACACACTGATGGTTGTCTCTGACTAGCTAACATAACACTGTGCAAAACTATCCACCACCTCAATCTCATGACCAGATCACGAGATGCTTATAGCTAGTTATACACTCTGAGCTAAAAGAAAGATTTCCTTTATGGGGAAATTGTCAACAGATTACTTACCACAGATTTGTCAATCTATTCTCATCCAAACAAAATAGTGCCCTATGAATGGCTTTTTCACGTTACGTTCTTAAAGGAACAGTGTGCAGGGTTAAGCAGCATCTAGTGGTGATGAATGCAGATTGCAACCAGCTGAAACTTCTCCCATGGGCCAAGCCTGAACTACTTGTAAGGACACCTTCAGTGTTTATTGTTAAGGAGATTTTTACCAGGAGCCCAATTATTCACAGAAAACAAACTAGGTGATTTAAAACAGCAAAATCACTGAGCAAAACAGTTTCACATTCCAAATAACTTTATAAATATTTTTTTCCCAACACTGCTTGGCATGTCACAGAGGGGCCGCCAGCTTGGCACCTTCTAATGTGTGCTCACCTTTTTTTCTGATCCAGACGTTCAGGAGGTTTTTAACTGTTGCCGAATTATCTTCCTCTCTAAAACGAATGAACCTGCTGATTTAAATAGCTAAAAACACTACATAAAGCAGTTTCACATTAAAATGTCAATGTTTTTCTGATGCTGTCCATTACGTAGAGTCTACTAACTATGATGGCCAATGTGAAAACGCAAATGGTCCTATCTTGAGCCAGTGTTTGGTTTGTCTGGTGTGGACTACTGTAGAAACATCCGTTGCGGATATAAATGGCTTATTCCAAGGTAACAAAAACATAATACTTCTTTTTTTATACACTTAAGAAAGCATTCCAATTATATTATATTCCCTTTCTGCCAATATATTCCCCTGGAATACACACTGGACCTGTAACGTGAACTCAACTCAACTCAAAGAACTTCATTTTCGGTTTTGCAGAGAGCGACAGTGCATATTAAAACATAGTTAAGTTACGTAGGTTAGGTTTAGGAAAGAAAAGTTAGGTTTACGATAGAAACATGGTTGGACATTGTCACATTACATACTTTATGTATTGTCATGTACTTAACAAAACATACTTAATGTGAGATTAAGGTTAGCTTTAGGAAAAGAAACACTTGACAACATACCTTAAAATAACTCAAAGTTGACGTGATTTACATAAGACATGAACACTGGTCCCCTGGGGGAAAGTCCTGTGTTGGTTTGACCCATTCACCACCCCAACGTACCTCCTTACACAGACTTTTGCTCTTTATATTACTTCATTCTGTACTCTCTTCAACACAATGGCTAAATAATCGCAGCCTTTCAGAATAGGTGGGTAATATTTGAATTACTGTCCTATGATTAAATGGGTTACATATGAATTCTGGCTCATTACTTTTCACAGATATAAATATGAACAGTCCATTAGAACAGCCTGGATTTGTTCACTTCATGGTACAAAAACAACTTGTTGATTTCCACATAAGCTATTAGTCATTCTGGTTTGTTCTAGTGCTGCACAATTTGGGAAAAATGTGCGATTGCGATTATGGTGGACAATATCGCGATTTGCGATTGCAATATAATTACAATAAAATGTAATAAATAAATGGTATCATGAGTCTTTTTGCTTGAATCAGTGTTTCCCCTACATTATATCAGGGGGGCACTGACCTGACAGTTATTGTTATGGACAGACGGTGTGTTAATGACCATCAACAGATTGAGCACAGTCAAACACGCTGCTCACACAGCAGCGCAGCACGGAACTGTACACACAGCAGAGCGAGCCTGTGTTGTGTTCAGGCATTGTCACGTAAATGACAAATTCCAGCGTCATAGCACAACACAGCAGCATGTCAAGTGGGCCGAACCAGAGCAAAATTGCTCAATTTTTAATTTGTTATGGAGTCCATGATTTCCCTGTGACACTTACAAATGTTTGCAGGGCTCAACAATAATGATTGCCCGATTGCCCGGGGCAAGTAAAACTCACAGTCGGGCATGTAAACTAACAACCTCACTTGCCCGATCGGGCAAGTTGCTAAAAATAGTAAAAGTTAATGACTAATTGATAAAATAAATGTATTTTAAAACGTGCTCTTCTGCTCTGATGCAGCAGTCTCTCTGCCTGAAGTCACAGGCACA
>NC_065509.1:10135021-10147424 GCF_006386435.1 Epinephelus moara | reverse complement strand
CAACGTCGCCGTACCTGAATCCAAAGTATCGCCATGTAACAGACGTTTTTTTCGCCACCAACTCAGCCTGTTCATGGTCGAGCCCATGCTCTTCTTCAGCTTCTGTGTTGGTCACTGCTGCACGCCAGCTGCATGCACCAGGATAGCTTGTGGGCGTGATGTCAACAAACTCCACACACTACAGGAGAGGCAGTCACGTTCACAGGCACACACGTTAACATTTAATTAGCCTGCATTAAATCGCAAATCGCAGCCTTTTATGCGGTTACGTAATCGCACAGCCTGACATCGCGATTGCGATTGCGATTGCGATTGCGATTAGATTAATCGTGCAGCACTAGTTTGTTCTCTACATCACTTGGAGACTCATACAGTACATAGTTAAATAACGGTACCATGAAGCAGATGTAAGACTCAACAGCCTCCTTGGCTACTCCTGATGTTGTTCCACTGCCCAATATATCGTTTGTGTCTACTCTTTACCTTGTTTCACCTATAATTTACTGTTGATGACTGTTACCAAGGCAAACCATTTATAGTGATTTGTACAATGTGTAAGCAGCATGGCTGTGAAGGTGAAGCATCGCACCAATTTCTGTAAAGTTGACATATTGGAGAGAAGATTCATTGTTGGACCTTGGCAGTATATGGAGATAAATGAAGTATCTAACCATACATGGTAACATTTTTATGCAAGATTAGACCCATTTGATCTATCTAAGGCAGGTTATGGCTGCCACTGAGATTAATCTGATGTTTTTATTGTACCTGCATAAACCTGACTTCACCTCATGTCAGTCAGAGCTGAGTATCAGGTGGAAATGTGAAACTAATCCTGAAAAAGTGGCTTTTTATCTCAGAGCGCTGGCAGTGGCGTATATAGGGGCAACATATGACGGTTTCTTTCTAACAGAAACAACAATACACATCAGATGAAGGGCAATAAATACATTTAAAAGTACATTCTCCCATCGGCTTTCTCTGCGCATAGTGACATATTCTAGATACAACCTTCTAGTAATATAATATGATCCAGTTGGTAGCTCCCCACTAGGATAGGAGGTGCTGTGCCTCGATGTGTATGTATGTACGTGTGTGTGTGTGTGTGTGTGTGTGTGTGTGTGTGTGTGTGTTAATAAGAGACCCTGAGACAATGACAGACACCAAGCCCTAATTAGGTTGTCATGCTGAGAGAGCGAGGGGAAGACAGAAAGAAAGAGAGAGGGAGAGAGAGCTTATTAAGGAGGATAGGTGTCAAGCTCTGGCAGGAAAAGGAGGTGGGAGGAGAGCAGAGCAGGGGGAGGAGGAGAGGATGAGGGGGGAGCGTGATGAGGAGAGGTGAGGAGAATCGGGTGCAGATAAAAACAGGAGGAGTGGGAGAGAGGCAAAAGGAGGAGGATGGAACAGGAGGAGGAAGCAAGAGAAGAAAAACAGGAGATGGAGGAAAAAGACGGAGGCTGCTTGTGCGATGAAGGGACGGTGAAGACAGTGAAGGTGGTGAAGGTATGCAGAGGAGGGAGACAAACAGGATCAAGTAGAGAGGGGAGATGGGGATTTATGACACAAAGGGGGAGGAAAGCTGTTCCTCTGGTGCAGCCAAATCTAAAGCTTCTACAGTTTCAAAGGCAGATATTGGAAAATCGCAAATATCTTGATCACCTTTGATTAAAGAATAATTCTGTTGAACTACAATTTAGGTCTTACTGTCAAGGTTTCGGCCATCATTCCTATTGGATATGATCACATAGAGTAATTATTTTAGCCAGATTATCTAAACTACTTAACTGGGACATTAAAACTTAACTTCGAAAACATACCAAAAAAGGTTGTCAGGCCGACGTACTCACTCTTCCCTGGATTTTCCACCACATCTCATGGCCTTGTCATAAAATATTTTATAAATGTTGTCTTGTCTTTTTGTTCCAGATACACCCCACTGCTATAATGTGATTGAAGTTACATATTTAGGTCAAACAATGATAGCTAAGCTACCCAAGTGACAAAACTATATCCACCAATGAAGGTTGGTAGATGTTTTTGATGGCTCCAGGAAATCTGAATTATCATTTCTCAATAGACAACATCCTCCATAACTGAAGGCAAAAGGAACACTAGTCCTGCCCACTGAGATTGTAACTGAGTCAATTTCATTAACAATTAAAGGAAAACAGCGGAATTTTTCACCCCCAGTCTCTCACAATTGTCTCCCTTCTGATTATGGGTCATGCTAACTTTCAACACCCCCCCTTCGTTGCGCCGATTCTTGAAACATGAACTTTGGCAAAAAGTATATCGGCAAACACCAGGAGCAGTGGAAAGTGGTGGTGTTGAGCTAGCCAGTGGGATACACATATGTACTAATGCATGCACGGCCGACCCTGCTAACTTTGAATTTACCACCTAGAGACTTTGGAAACTGAACTTGGGTACAACATACATCAGTAAAAACCCCCGAAAGCCTTCAAAATAAACTTCAATGTAACAAATATCATTTAAAATGCATGTCTTTGAGTATAAGTTACAAAAAATACATAAATTAAAGTTAAAGGTTTAGTTTGTATATAGCAGTGAGGTTTCAGACTGCAACCAACTTAAGTTTCTCATGTGTGCCAAGCAACTACATTGGCTGATGTTTAAACGGGAATGGCCCTGTCTAAAGCCAGTGTTTGGTTTGTCCATTCTGGGCTACATCAGAAAAAACAATGTGAACTCTGTGGAAGAGGACTTATAAAAGATATAAAAAGGCTATAAATATAATATAAAAAAGGTATTAAAGGGTATTCTAAGTTAACAAAAACACAAAGGTTCTTAGTCTCAGGTGATTATAAACACAGTTATGAATATTATATTATTTTTCTGACAGCATGTCCTCCTAAATCATTCACACTGGACCTTTAAGGTTATTCATTACACTAAAACAATAAATATCATGATACAGGGTGACTCAAAAATAAGCAGGGATATGAACTCACCCCTCTGGAAATTGAATGACTATAAGCAAAATATTTACTTTTCACATATTTACAACAGGGCATATTTTAATTCAGTTCATTATGCACACACACACACACACACACACACCATCGCTTGCAGGTAAACAACACTTTAAGCCTTGTTCTGGGCTACAAAGCCAACTGGTACAGGAGTTGATACCCCACCACCACCACCACCCCCACTGTAGTATCAAACAACTTTACACACACACACACACACACACNCAAACAGGCCAATTTTGCTGTAGTGCCAACAGCCATATTGTAAATATTCAATTTACTGAACTGGCAGCGTTCCACATAACTAGCAGGGAAAATATGCAGGTACACACAAACCTGCATTACCTGGACACAGGAGAAATGTTCTGATGTTCTGAACAGACCACAGCAAATGTAATGAAGCAATAACAAAACAAGATAGTAGATAAGTTCCTAATGTGCTACCAACTAAGCTGCATAATAACCATTTCCCACACAGTGTTGCCTTTAGGTAACATATCCAGTTTTTGCCTTTTAAACTCACGCAATACATCCTCGATTATGATTCAATACAAAAAGGCAGGGCCCTAAGGAAACTAACAGCAGTGTTTTAATTTGTCACACGACTCCCCAGAGGCCATGTTGAATCCAATTTTGCCGACCTTTCTCCCATGGTTTAGTTGCTCCATCATCTCTCTCTCCACAAAAATGGTCTGAAAAGTCTTTTTCTGCCATTTATAATCTTGAATTAAAAAAAAAAATCACAATAACAGATGAGTGAGGTTTATCTTTTAATTGATTATGCACTTCATCTGATGATCAGTCATGGAAAATTGTTAAAATACAAGTGTTGTCTTGAAGTGACAGCATCCCTTCATGCGTGAACGCAACATTTTCTTATGGCTCTTGTATGGAAAATAAGGTAGAATTAGCACTCCCTGTTGATGTTAGTGAGGATGAATTAGAATTTAGTCGTGAGGAAGGCAACAAACTGCTGGTAACCCAGCAGCAACACAACAAATAGGGTGGCATTACGCAGGAAAGACATACAACAGGAAAGTGAAATGTGACTTTCTTTTTTTAAGGAGGATGCAATGTTTTGGTTTAATAAATTGTTAATTGTTGATGTAAAGTTTACTGAAATATGATCTTTAACACTTTTATTGCTGTAGGTTTTTCCACAATGGTGCAATGTTGTCTGAGGGTAATGTTCAGACAAACAAATGTATGAAATAAGTTCATTTTTAATGTTTTTTTTTTTTTTTTTTTAATTACAAACAGCATGAATTAGGGAGGTTACTGGATATTTTCGAGGAGTACTGTTGAACATTTTATTCAAATTCTAAACAATGACTGTCTTTTTTCACTCCTTGCCGTGATGGTACTGTGTTGCTTAAAGTAATGCAGCCTAAAGTGCCCACCCCCCTACATTGCAAATATTCATGGTGACTATTTAAGAATGTTAAACTAATAGTTTTTTAAATACCATTCACCTGTGGTTTAAAATATTGATTACTGAGAGCAAGGGGCATTTTTCTTCTCAAAATGGATACTAAGCAGTTTCAACTAAATCCCCAGTTTCTTATTCAAACACCAAAAACAGTGCTGCTATTTGCCAACTCAATGTAAATGGGCCGCCTGGGTACAGACTGAGCACTTGGAGTCAGAAATCTATTCCAAGGTTGTTCCCATGTGATGAAATCAACAATACCGAGGCAACTCCAAGAGCACTGCCGCATGTCAGAGTCGGGCCAAAAATATTTTGTTTGCATGCTGGTAAAATCCTTGCTGTGTTTATTTAGTCTTATGAAGCAAATGTGCTGTGGCTGGAAGTGAAACTTCAAAATAAAGTCTGTGTTTTTGTTCAGTGTACTTTGACCTAGCTCCCATGTGGGGAGAAGAGCAGCATTTATGTGATGTTCACAAAGTCTTATCAACAATGCATCCCAGCTGAACCAGAAATAATCCAAATTTGTGCTTCCTTGAAGAATCAGGGTTGTGCCCTGAACCCATTTTAAAAGATTTTACTTCAGGATTGACTCATGATAGTTATTGGTCAGTATGTATGTGAAGTTGTGTGCAAAGTTTACCTTAGTACACAGGTGTAGAACCCATTGTCTTCCAGTTCAGCAGATCGAAACCAGATGGAGTCGTCTTCTTTACTCAGTCTGTGACCTGAGAAGATGATGGGCTCCTAAAGGACACAATACAAAGACAATGTTAAAGCAATATACTGGTGTTTTTAAAGGATACTTTCTGGTTTTCAACCAGATTTGCATGATAACAATGTGGGTAGTATGTGTAAAGGAACTATGGTGAACTGTCATCCATCTTACCAGAGCCCAGATCTCCCTGCTCATCTCTCAGCTAAAATCCACAAGATGACGCAAAATGCATCATCTTGTGGATTTGAGCTGGATTTCGGGCTGTTGCTCAAACTACAGATTGTGTTTCCTCATTTTTGTAAGCCTGCTGCAACCATGGACACAAAGAGTAAAGAAGTGGATTACCCTCTCTCTTTTTCAGACACACACCAAACTGAGATCAAATGGTAAAACCAGGCAGTGCTGATCAAATATAAACCAAGATTCTCTGACTGCACTGCCTTTCTCACCTAAAATGTCTTCAGTGCACTGTTTGGCTGTAATATGAGAGTTTCTGAACAGGAAGTGAGCAGAATACTGTTCCCTGTGTTTTTAAAACAGGTTGAAACAGCTGAGATCAAACAGTAAAACTAGGCAGTGTTGATAAAACATGGACCAAGACTCTGTTACTATGTTGTCTATTTCTCACCTTAATTGTTTTTTAGAAACATATTTTAGCTTACTCTTTAACTGTAATACAAGATTATTTGATACCAGCCAGCCACCATATTGTTTTTGGACAAGCCGGCCAACACCAACTTGTATTATGCCACCCATCAGCTGGAGTATTTATTGGTCTGGTGTGGCGCAGTGCATTTTGGTAGTTGTAGGTTTTCTACCTCTTGAACAAAGGCAAATGCTACAGCCCTTTTTCTCTGTTTTCTCTGGTCATGTAGCACCAATTTCAAAACTGTTTGGGCCTTTCCACTACATAGACACTTTCTACTACATAGACAGCCCACTTACATGAAGAGACCATTTTTCAGCAATGAAATCCTTCTTAGAGTTAAAGTCCCTCTGCCTGCCTTTTCAAATTCCTTTTGTGGAAGTGTTTGCTGGGCCTGCATAAGCACATATCTGAAGACATTTTCAAAAGCAGTCAACCATTTGAAAAGTGAGTTTCTCACCTTTTTAAACATTATTCTATATTCAGTCTTTTCTCACATGATATTTCAATATAGTTTAGGAAAAAACTATTGCCCCATGTGCCCAAAGTCTAAATATAGTATGATGAGAAAATGTCTGTATCTCTGAAACTACAGGTAAAAGAATTAAGTATTTGGCATCTATGAACTCATTTTTTCAAATATCCTAACTTTGATTATTAATTGAAGTGTGATATTTATTCATGTGATCTAAAAATGTAAAAGTTGTACTGTAAGAAACTTGCCCAAAATATATCCATACCAGATGTAAAGACTTTAGACCATCGAGACCAAATGTGCCATTTTTCTTATCATACTAAATACAGTCTTTGGGAACAAGTGGGTCAACATAGGTATTATAATTATGATGATACAGAGCAGAAGGATATAACATTAAATGTAAAGGCACCGAGATGTATTGTGTAAAAGTGCTATCCACAGGATTATGTTTCAGTGTATATATTAGAGATGTATATATTACACATATCATCACGTCTAAATCTAATCCAGCTAAATCCTGTTTTACCACCCAGATATAATCCACACTGCTGGGAAAGGGGGGCAACATTCTATTATAGCACCACAGTATGATTTATCAGTCTCTCTAGTTTCTGTGTATTGGCTATTACTCAAACACAAGCAAGGCCAAAGAAAGTAAAGACAGTTTCTTGGAGTGAATCCCAATTTCACACTCAGTATTATTAACAATATGTGTAATATACCAATCTTTGCTGTACACTGTTTTTGCAGATATCATGCTAATATGCAAAACCTAAACATACTCAATGGTTTATATTGACATGACATTATGATCTGCTTAGAATTAGTATGTAATATTGATTTGGGACATGACCCTGGTCCAGAAAATGGAGGCAGTGGACTTGATGTTCCCTGATCAGGGAATTTTGATTGAAGCGGTACAGCATATCCTTCTTACTGGTTGTGATAGTTGGCCCTTACAGATTCAATAAAACAAGACTGGGAAAAAATCCAGCTATTCTTCAAATGAAAAAGCAGACTTCCATTTCCATTTCATTTCCATTTTATTTTGTATGAGCTAAAATCATGATACAATTCAAATGCATCCTCACAGCCTGAATCTTCTCTCTCAAATTTGGGTAAAACATTTTCCATTTTGCATTCTGCTTCTTGCCCTGCTTCCAAAAACAGTGATCAGTAATAATGCTGCAATACAGCCTCTGGCCACTAGTGGCAGCATCGACCACACTGCTGCTGAGCAGCCCTGAGTTAACACTTTATGTTGACCTTAATGGAAGAGACTTTTCTCAGTCACAATAAATGATGTTTTTTGTTATATCCTCCTATTTTTTAGGGTAGTAGTCTATTGTCAACTGAGTTCATTCTTTCAGTAAGAACATTTTATAAATCCCTGGGTGACCATTGGCAATGGATGATAATGACAGTATTTGATCAGGATTATTCAGTTTCTGTTGTTTTACTTTTAAGTGATTTAATTTTGATATACATTTCAAACCTAATTATTTAATTGAAAAAATGGCTAAAATAAGCACCCCATAAGACACATTTAATTTTTATTTGCATGATTATTTTCATTTTGTCTCTGTTAGTGTTTGACTTCCATACCAACTTGTTCACACTTCTGATCTGTCCAATACCAAAATGCATATCTGTATCAATGCACAGAGTGGCATTATCATTAGACACTCAGAGCAACTGATGTAGTATGAAGAGCGAGAAAGTCCCTGTCTATGGATGGGTCCAACAGACTCAGGTGCTTGTCCTGTGTGAAACCAAGTCAACAATGAGTCATTTTGACTGGGTATTGTGGTTAAGTGTGTGTAACAGGACATATGTGATGTATTAGATGTCAAACACATGACATATGTCATGTTACATTACTAACTAAGGTACTTATTTTAACCAGGAATGTCCTTTATGATCTAAAAGATCTGTATCTTGGCTGATCCAGGCATTTTTTTAACTGATTGGGATCGGCTTAACTGAGCTGTTTAGAGCCTGATTACATCCTTTGTTTTACGTCAGCTGTCACAAAGGTGTCATTCACAGCAACGCAGAGTGCAGCCTCCCTCAACTCTCCTCCACTCTGGCTTAGCGCCGCCTGCTGCAGAACACCACACACCATAAACAAAAAGGCACTATGAGATTATTAAGTAACGTTACTTACTGAAGTTATAGGCACTTTTGTCATTTCTGCGTGTGTGTGAGTCTCTTGGTTTTGCTTTTAACTATGATGCAAGGGGTTTCACCACTCCAACTTTAAAGCACTTGGAGTCTGCGCTATGCAGCTGTATTATCTAGAAAAAAAGATATCGGATTGGAACTCAGTATCAGCAGAAACTCAATATTAAATGACTTGGATTGGGGCAAAAAACTTGATTGGAACATCCCTAATGTTAACCCAAACCATGACTTTTTTTTTCTGAACTTATCCAAGTACTTTGTTACTGAAAGCAAACCTACGTTGGAAGTTTAGATTGAAAAGAGACTGTATGCATACAATGCATGGAAACTGTACCTTTATTATAAACACACACTATGCATGTTACAAGGTGAAACTGACTCACCATCCTTGACTGTCCAAACTAGGGCTGCCACTAATGATTATTTTCATTGTCGACTAATCTGTCGATTATTTCTTCGATTAGTCGACTAATCATTTCATCGAAAAATGTGTTAAAATGTTGAAAAATGTCGGTCTGTCTCGCCCAAACCCCAAAATTACGTCATCTAATGTCTTGTTTCATACTCAAGCCAAAGGGTTTTAGTTCACGGGACACAGGAGAGTGTGTAAAGCTGCCAATATCTGAATGTACGAGGCTGCAGTAAGAGTATTTTGGGGAACTTTTATAGTGCTTCTCTATGAAAAATGACTCAAACCGATTAGTCAACTACTAATATAGTCACCGATTATTTTAATAGTCGATTAGTCATCGATTAGTCGACTAATCGTGGCAGCCCTAGTCCAAACCTGACGCTAAAGAGGTACCTAGAGTGTCATAGTGTGACGTGTAGGGCCACTAACCAAGCGTTTGATGAGTTTGGATTGAGAACATGTGGTCCACAACCACCTACCTCATCAGCTATTGCTCCAAATAATCTTACCTCTGCATCTCCTTTGTTCTTGTACCAGATGAGGCGCAGCTTGGCGTTGGTGGCCATGGTGTAGTTGGTTCGGATGTAGCTGTAGAACAAGGCACATTTCACCCGAACAGGCTCACCAGCCAGAACATGGTACTCCTTCAGATCCACCGACCAGTCTATACATCCGTCCACTGTGAGGAGAGAAAAAGAGACAGAAACACACTGAGAATGTGCTGGTAGATATACAGTATATACAGTTAACAGGCCATTATACAGCAGGCAGACTCCAAATGCAGCTCTGCATTAAACAGCAGGGGGGAGAAACACTGATGGAAACACAGAACAGAGTTAGAAACTCAAATAGGTTAGGAAGCAAAATATGAACAATCATCAAAAACTGAGGATGAGAGACACAGAAAGAGAGAGAGTGTGAGTGACAGGAAGATTGCTTTATCTTGTTTCTGGTGATATTGTTCTTTACCTTCAAGGCAATAAAACATAGAATATAAATTTCAGAAAGTGTGTGTATGTGTGTGTTGTCTTTTTTGTGTGAAGGAGGGGGCAACAGCGCAAAAGATTGTAGGGAAACATAAGAAAAATGTTATACTTCATACATGTCAAAGGCAGAGGAAATGATATTAATAAAGGTAAAAGTTGGAATTGTAATTACAAATCTGAAGGAAAGAATAAAAAGACAAATTAGGCATTTTTCATCATGCTCCCTGATATATTGCATGAAACTGAAAAACTAAGAAATAAAAAAAGAGAGACGTGACAGCAGAGATTCAGAGAAATAAAAGAAGATGAGGAGGTCGAGACCAGATGAAGACAGAGAAAAGAAGAGAGGAAGTGCTGCGATGTCAGGGTGAGAGCAGGTCAACCGGAACGAACAGAAAACAAGTTGTAGATGGGAGACAAGTAGGAGCTGGTGAGACGTAGAGGTCAGCACGGAAAATGACAAGGAGCTTTCCCAAATGGACTTCCCTCCTCCTCCCCCTCCCCCTCCTGCCCTTCCTCTCCCTCTCTGCTCCTTCTCTTTTCTCCCTGTCCTTTGGTCCTCTGACTTCTTTTTTTCCCTTTCATGGTTTGAGGCTCAGATAGATGTGCTCCGTTTTAACTGAAGCCTTCAGACACTTGCCAAAAGGCCTTCCCACTGAATTACAGCCTCTGCCCTGCAGCAATAAAGCCTCTGGATCTGTCATCCGCCCAAAAGTACCTCCTCAGTCTCACTTCCTTGTTTGTTTTTTCACTTAGTCGTTTATTATGCAATACTGGCAGTAACCAGTGTTTGCATCAAGGCTGCAAATACGAATATCATTTGGATATTATGTTATTATAATGCACTCTGAATAAAATCGCATCATTTTTTTTTCTCCAACACCAGATTGGAACAATCTGACTGCTCAAAGACATCACACACTGCTAACTCACACTGGTGTCAGGATCTCACATGTACATGGAGGATAAACATCCACAAATCCATTTAGAAATCATACAGTATCAAAACGTGCCCCATATAACCACAAAATTAGTGTAATAATCACCAGATTCAGATTTTTTCTTCAGGAACAAAACTAATCCAGGCGATTGTCTCTACAATGTGAGGAACTACTAGAGGCCAAAGCAGCGGGACTTCTCATTATACAAGTGTGTCTTCTGTAGTTTGTGTGTCTGCTCCAGTCCACACCCGCAACCTGTTTTGAGTTTTATCTCATTCTGTCCCATGTTTTAAGGTGAATAACAGTGGCGGATATTGTTACTTATTTTATTACCTTTCACAGAATGGCCATGCAGATGAGGGACTTCTGCCAGTTAAGCCAATTTAGTCCCCTGCTAAATTAAATGGGGATAACATAATTCAATCATGCAGCTCTTCTCCACTTTCCAAATGTTGGAATGACCAAATTCTAATTCTAATGACAGTAGTCATTTCACAGGGGTTGTGACACTCAAAATCCACCGCTTAACAGCCACAACAGTGATGTCATAGGCCAGTGAGCCTGCACACTCTCATGCTCACCCTGAATGACAGGCACACAGAGTGAGCCAGTAAAGAGACCTGATCATGAGTAGCACTCATAATTTAGTTGTATTGCAATGAATTACGGGACCTGCAGTTTATTTTTTGACGTCCCACTCCCACCCACAGCAGAGTTAAAAGCACCTGCCCCTGTAAGATTTATGTTTGGTCCCATGGAACCCATAGGATCTAAATCCCAAAGCGGTCCTCTACTGTGATGTCTACCTCTTTTTAAACATAATACACACATGTGATGAAAGTTTCATAGGGATAGTGCAGGATCAACCATAATACGGTGCCCTTGGAGCAGTTTGAGGGTTCGGTGCCTTGCTTAAGGGCACTCTGCACTACCAAGGAGGTCAACTGGCATCTCTCCAGCTTCATACTTGGTCTGCACATGGACTTGAACAGGTGACCCTCTGGTTCCCAAGCTAAGTCCCCACTGACCGAGCTACTGTTGCCACCAGCGGTGCAGGATAAAATATGGTGAGCTGAGCTACAATAGGTCATTTTTTGTCAATAGCGTTATTTAGGTCAAGTTTACATTCAGTTGTGCCTCCCCTCTTTATAACCTGCAGTTGTGTAAGTTAAGAAAAACCAAGCTATTTGGCCAAAAGCAATGCTGTTAAAGCTTCCATTGTATTACTGGTGTTTCTTCTACACCTAGACTATAAACACTCATGCAACTTTTCTTTGGACTTCATTAAGATTCTTTTTCTTTCTTTCTTTTGCTTTCCGACAATTTCTAATTAAGTCCAGTGTAACCTTACAGACGGTTTTAAATTCCATCCATTCACCCAGTAAGGACTCACTGAGTCCTTGTGATGGTTGAAGTCATAACTTTTTAATGGTTTTATCTTTTAAGATAATTATTTTTTTGTTATGTTATTTAACTTCTCTCCCACCATGACTGTTATAATTCAAACAATATAATTAGTTAATTAACCCTTTACAGGCCGGTTTCTGTCATGTACCACTCATTTTTATACAAAAAACAGCCCAAAAATGAAATATTCTCTAGTTTTTTAGGGATTTTTT
>NC_065509.1:10131393-10134548 GCF_006386435.1 Epinephelus moara | reverse complement strand
TTTTTTTTTTTTTTTTCAACATGAACAGATAAAGGCAAAACTTCCCCAAAGCATTTTGCTAAAGCATGATTGCAGCCAAAATGCTGCTCAATAGAGGAACGGGCGAGGACTCATTGAGTCCTTGCAGGGTGTAAGGGTTAAGAAAAACCAAGCTATTTGGCCAAAAGCAATGCTGTTAAAGCTTCCATTGTATTACTGGTGTTTCTTCTCCACCTAGACTATAAACACTCATGCAACTTTTCTTTGGACTTCATTAAGATTCTTTTTCTTTCTTTCTTTTGCTTTCCGACAATTTCTAATTAAGTCCAGTGTAAGCTCCGTCCACTCCATGAACACATCTGAATGCTTTTCATTTTTATTTTTAACATAAACAGATACTGCTAGTAGCTTTGCAGTCCATGATATACCTTCATGAGACTTTGCCCTTTGAAGGGTTTCTGCACTCTGCCATAGTGTTTAGTCAGAAGTCAAACGTTTGATGCTGGATGTGGATTGTTACCGTGGCTACCGCTGTGAGTCAATGTACACATGTTTGAGCACTCTGTAAAATGTGTCAGGTGTAATTTGTGTTGAGTTAAGTCACATCCAGAGATTTAAGGACTTCATTTGCATGAGTTTGTGGCGCAGATTTACAACCACGCACTTAATTGGTTACATTTATAGATTTAGCAATATGCATTAAGTCACACAGAGGCAGGAGAGATTTACTGTGATATCAATGTACACACACACACACACACACCAACACACCTAAGCAGATTTATTGCACACACAATCACTCTTTCATTTTCAAATGATTTAGTGCTCATCCACGTCTCTCTCTCTCTCTCTCTCTATCTATCTCTCTCTTTCTCTCACGTACACACATACGTACACACACACACACACACACACACACACACACACAGTACTTAAGAGGAGTCATTTAATCATTGACAAGGTTGCCAGGTATTAAGAAGACTCACTGTGTGTGTGGGATCATCTGTGTGTGTTTGTAAGTTTGTGAGCAGGATTTGAATGGGGTGTGTGTGTGTGTGTGTGTGTGTGTGTGTGTGTGTGTGTGTGCACAAGCGCGTGTGCGCGTGTGTTTAAAATTAAGTAATGAATAGACAAGCCTGACTTTGTGGTTGTAAATTAATGAGCTGACACAAATTGAAGGTGTGAGTGCAGTCCATTCAGCACCTAACACAGAGGATCAAACATACACACCAACACGCACACACACCCAGGGCATCACATTAATAGAAAATCACATTAGTTTGGTCTACTGGACTAATGCCTTTTGTTTTAGACATGTTTTAACACAGGTCACACACAGATTCTCACACACACTCACACACATTAGAACAGCAGGGCCATATGTAGCTGCAGGTCATAACCAAACTCCCAATAATTCATTCATTGCTGCTTCTGCTCCTGTTTGAGCATGTGTGTATTAATCTGCGTAGGTGAAGTGTGTATGCATGAGTGGGTGGGTGTGTATATATAAGCCTGCCGTATGTGCATACAGAAGAGTGCAGCTGTGTGTGTGTCTGTAGACATATTAAATGTGTGGGCGAGGTGTTAGCATGGCCAAATATATCATTCCCGTCAGCTTTATTTGCATATGGATGCTCCCGAATCGCAGAATGGAAATAACCCTGGATAAATGGCAAAGTTTCAGAGTTTGGAAAAGTGCACAGAGTTTTAGGGCAAAACACATTCAGACAGAGTCACAAACCTAAATACTGGCTTACACTGCATCTTTTTTTTTTTGCTTGGCTGATGCAATTTTATCATCAAGGTTTCTCTAAAAATGTATCTAAAGTGAAAAAGCACCAACCAAATAACAGATATGTGGTATATGTCATCTTGTGATGCTTTGTTGATAAACTAGCAGGTCGCTGTCCATGGTGCTGAATTTCATACTGCAACTGAAACTCGTGGGACATTTTGCAACTGATAACACAGCGTTATTAAGAAATGAATGTCAATGTGAATAAAACTATCCTCCAGTTGACCATGTTTTCATTTAAAGCTCTGCAACTCTTCAATTGTAAACTTTTAGCACTTTAAGGTAAATTTTGTAGTTAAAAATTTTGGTTTTCTTTTTGCCTCATATGTTTCATGATATAATGGTCTTATTATGATATGTGAAATGTCCTGTCCATTCAGCTGCGCTATGAGCTCACCAAGGCCATGTCTCAATAACAGTTTCGTTCAGCACCGATGAAGTTAATTCAACATACCCCATTCTTGGAACCCATCGGCTGCCGGAAGTCAGACGCCGAATACAGCCTCTGGGGGTAGACCCCCGACTTTTTGGCATTCCAGTTTGATTTGGGTGAAGGAGGCGAATTTCCGTTTCCGACTTCCGTAACATTGTTACATTATATAGGACACAAAATATGAAAAAAAGCACAAGTCCCCTTTAAAAGTGGCCTAAATAAAGATTCTATCTTTCCTTATTTTGACTTGGTGGGTTGTCTTTTTGCCAAACTGTATTGTATGTGTTAGAAAGGTTTAAAGCTTCAGTTTTTTCATCTGTAAAACAAAACACGAACAACTAATCAACCAGTGCTGATTACTAAAACACAGGAGCTTAACAGCCACACATTAAAAAGAAAGCATAACAACATAAATCTATACATGATTCCACACTGAAATAATAATATAAAGGCATGGGTGAACCTTCGGTGTGTGTAGGTGGTGCTCTACTCACAATAGTTAGCTCATATTAATGGTCCTGGGAACAAACCTGTTTTCTGGAAAAACCAATAAAACCAATATACTGTAAGTGCCTCTATGAACTTCCCAAAGGCTGAATCATTATTTTTCTCATATAAAGTAGTAAAATTAAAATGTGTACATATAAGAAGGAGTTTTCCTTAAAGACGACTCGTAAGATAAAATGAATATAGTTTAATAATGCTACTGAAAATAATACACATATATGTTTTATTATATTTAATAGCTGGAGGACTGTGAGTGATGTAGTTTGTGCAGGGTGCAGCATATTTAGTTCAGGCCTGTCACTCAAATATAAAGCCCTTCAGAGCCTCCAGCCTGTCTGCACGCCTCCCACAATCCCCTGCAATACCACTACAGCTGCTGCCATAATAATAGCTTGACCTGACCCACGCACACACACACACACACACACACACACACACACA
>NC_065509.1:10097853-10130678 GCF_006386435.1 Epinephelus moara | reverse complement strand
ACACACACACACACACACACACACACACACACACACACACACACACACACACACACACACACACACAAGTGTTTAGTCTTTCAAACAACCCATATTGTTGAACAGAAGAAAGAAATAAGTGGCATTTATTAAAACACTGGCAGCCAGACAATGTCAAACTAGTTTTCTTTGTCCTAAATCACCTTCTACACATGCTGAAGGAACATTTCTTAACTAAAAATATGCAGAATAAAGAGAAGTTTGGTTTAAATTCAATACAACATTATCATATTTTCAGAATCTGTCTGTTTGTTTTGACTAACTTTGAAAGGCACTTTATAGTGTCCAAATAAAGATATTCAACGCATCTGTATCCACCTAAAAGTGCATCAATTACTCTTTAACTACGAGACAGTCAAACTGAGCACTGTGGCTGAGGTGTCCTGCATTCCCCAGGTACACTGTACGTGCCCAAAGTCTGGCACAGAGTAGCAGTATGTGATGTGGATTATAACCCAGAGTAATAGACTAATGAACAATCCTCCAAAGTCTCCAAACACAAGCAAACACGGAGCTTTTTCGTCCAATTAGAAACATGCTAGATGGCTGTTATGGTGGAGTCCCCAAGCAAAGCACCCATAATAAATCGACTACATATCAGTATTTTTCAACATGCACAAGTCTTTGTGATGACATAAAGGGATAGTCCACACAAATATGTAAAATTGTTCACTGTTGACTGCTACACTGGCATAATCATGCCCTTACAAAAAATAAAAATGAGATGTTAAACTGTACAGCCTACATTTATTCCCAAGTCATTGTGAGTGACATGATGCATAATAATGCTAATATTTCATGTTAACGTAACCTTCTCATTGTAATGGTCCATTATTAAATAGTAAGCTGTTATTGTCCATCATACACTGAATACATCATTTAAAAATAGAAATTTTATTCTGTGTCAGTATGATAAAAGTGAGGAAGAGGGTAACCAACAGAGGGGTTCCCCACAAACAAAACTCAATAACTGCTATTTAATAAATAATACTTAATATGTCAATAATGCATTATTAACATTATTGTACAACAATGCATATTTAGTGGTCCAAACGGTCACATGAGGAAGTGAGAGAAATACAAAAAGTTTTACAAAACTCCCCAGTCTCCCCTACTGTACCTAAAGGTTCTATACGCCACATTCACAGCGTTAATAAAACAGCAAACCACTATTTGCTATGTAAAGATACAGTGCAGGCATCTGGTTGGCAAAAGACAAAAAAGCAGGAAAACATACAAACTTTTTTCATCTGTCCATTGTTCATACTGCATCTTCCATTGTTACGAAAACAAACAGAGGAACGTGGCTTATTATTTTTGGAGAATGGCCTCATCAGACCTTAAACTCAGCTGTCACTGTCAGATATCTAACAGTCCTTCTTCACTGGTTGGTTATGTAGTGTTCCATGCAGCAGTGATATTATGATGGTAGTGAGGGGCTTAATCCCCAAAGAACAAGCTGTTCATGTTTCTTCGTGGACGCACAGTGCGATGTGTTTGGGGCACATTACCCGGGCAGAGGGCACCGGATTTGCAGTTTGTTGAGTTGTGAGTGAGAAGAAAATCTATAAACGCCAAATTCTTAATCATTTGTCCCCTCTCTGATTGGTTTTGTTTTACTTCTGTTCTGTTTACACCGCACAACACTGCTATCTTCTTCAGTGAAAATTAACTGCTGAAATTGGAAATTTAAAGAAAGAAAGAAAAAAAAACAGCCTGAACACCCCCACCCCGTTCATTTACTTTTTGGATTATTGGTTTTATTCCATTCCTGTCCAGTAAAAACCATGTATCTCCAGATGTGTTGATTTTTGATGTTTGTGATAAACTAGGGCTGCGCGATATGGCCTAAAAAAAAATCTGATTCACAATTTAAATTGATTTTTTTCCCCTCCTACTTGCAAAAAAAATATTTGCGGCCTGGTAGCACATACCTGGGGTCCAAAACTTTCAGCATGTGAATAAACTGTGAATAAACCCCAGCTTTTCCACAGTAGCCTATATATGGGCACCATATCTCTTGCAATATACATTGCGACTACATCTGTGATCGCTTTCCACCGGACCCCTTTCTTATCATACGGCAGTGTTTCCCCTACCATCATATTGGATCACAACAGAAGTCATTTAAGGTTACCTTTCCTATAGAACAGGTCTATACCTTGTCCTTTTATTAAACAAACTAAACAGCCTTATGTTACAGGCTGAGCCTGATGTGTGTGGCTTGTGTGTGTGTGTGTGTGTGTGTGTGTGTGTGGAGCTGTGTATGTGTGTAGTTGATGTAGGAGGTATGAGACGTTAGTGCGCCGGGTGTGGTGTGTGACGTCAGATGGATGCACCCCAGGAAGAAAGTGAGGTATGTGCTATGGTATTTACATCGAGCAGCCACAGTGAAGAAGCCTACGCAGTTCTACGTGTTGTTTTTGTGTTATTTCCCTCTATGTAAAAGTCAGACACTGATGAGAGAGGCTGTGCATCATCCCTGCAGTGCTGAAAATAAAGTGCCGTTTTTTATGTGTTGTTGCCACAACGAGCTAACACAAGCTAAAGGAGCTAATGGTCTTCGGAGGTCCCTTTACTACAGTTCGGGGGTCTGCCAGCTTGGCGTTGGGAACACTTATTTATCTTATTGACACAACGGCATGTCATTTCTGTCCCTACACGGTGCGCGTCTAAAATCCTCCTCTGCTCTCTGTGTCGCGCACGGCGGAGTTCGGCCCTGATGCGCACACACACACACTCACAGACACAGGTGAGCACACAAAAGCGCTGAAGAACTCGTTCCCTTTCTTGAACGAGTTCTTCCCCGCTCGCTGCCATGTTGTTTGCGTATCAAGCGCGTGGGGGGGAGGGGTGAGCCCACTATGGGACGGGAGCCCAGCATGGAGCAGCGGTGGCGGATTGTAAATAGAAACTCGATTTTCATTAAAACAAATCGGCCTAAACTACAAATTCGAATTCGCCCAGCCCTATGATAAACTGAAAAATTGTTCCTTTACTTGTTGAGAAAAATGAATGGTGATCTTGTAGAATAAGATGCACTGCTGTAGAAACTACCAACAGTATGTAAAAGGGTTAAAATGAGCAAAATGAGCAAACATCTACAGCGGTAACAATAAAAATCCAATCCATAAACATTTCATAAAAAAAGAAAAACACTGACAGGGAACATTTTACTGCACTATGACTTTAACTTTAAAGTATATATTGCTGATAATACTAACGTAGCCGAGTGTCACAGGTTCACTTAACTGAATAATTAATACAACAATAAAAAGGAGATGGGGTAACACTTCCAACAGCAACCACTGCCATTTTATTTTCTTGACCAAAACCCCACACATGCATGAGCCCCTCAAACAGCTGAAGTTCCCGCAAAACCTTTCTCTGCCCTATGGTAACTCAAAAGGGACAAACAATACAGAACAGTCCATTACACTAATGATATTTCACTTAGGTAAGGTTTTGAGTGCTGGACTTACTTGTGGTGAAGTATATTCATATATGATGTTTACTTAAGTAAAGGATCTGAATGCTTTTTTCACCACTGAGTGTTTGCATTAAAACAAGGACACAATTTTTGTTGGTTTCTTAAGTGATTTCTTCAGTCTTCAGACTGACTCTCTGACTGATCCAAGTCTATCATTGTTAATGCAAACAGCTCTGATATTTCAATTTACCTGTAATCATCATGTATGCATGGCAAAGACAAAAACTCTAAAAACTCAGTAAATGCTGTTGCAGTGTGTTTCTGTGGCTACATATTTATATCATTTGTAATATTAATAATCATTAACGCTATCATATTTCAGAACATGGCTGATCACACTGTATTCACAAGTAAGAAAACATGAACCCAGGCAATTACAGATGGAAATAAGCTTTTAGCTATTTCTGGTGCCATAAATGTATCGTAAATACTATAAATATACAATAGAAATAAAAAAAATGGATGTAATGTGTTCATGCTGTCACTCAATCAAGAGTCATTTGTGAACTCTGACCTTTGCACAGACACAGTTCCAGGGACATTCTGTGAACCTGCAGCCTCACTGAAGGGGAGATGGATTAATAGGAGCCCTTGACTGGTGTGGACAGTTGAAACAACCCACCAAATGTCCTCCTTTCCTTCTCTTTAAAAGGAGTCTCCTCCCTGCCAGGCTGCTCTGCCAATATGGTCATTTGGTGGAGCACAGACAGGTCGACACCCCAAGGTGCACGTGTGCTCTGTGCTATTTTTATGACTTCAGATGGTGGAGGCCAAGTCTAAAACTTCACCTCATACACTTGTGTATGTTCTGCATTTATTTATGGATGTTTTCAAGATGAAAAAGAACTATAACAAATTATTCATGGCAAAGTATAGACGGTTTCGTCTTCCCAAAAATCCAAATGATTGATTTACTAAACATATTTTCACTCTGGTGTAACTGTTTACTTCAGTTTCACTGAACTGGAGACGTCTGTTTCCTCTGAGAGGAAGCTTTTGTGGGAGCTGTTTTGGACTTTTCTATCACTAAATGGTCAGAGTGCCCTGGAACAGAGCGGACTATCTTAAAGAGAAAGGGAAAAAAAATGTGATTTCATTGGTCAGGCTGGAGGCCAGGCTCACCACAGTTACAGTACTATTTCCAACTGTGTTATACTTCTGCCATGTGCCTCTCGAAAACATTCACTGAGCCTGTGCCATGTGCAGTCGGTTCGCGGAAATAAACCTCAGCGTGTCTGAAATTCATGAAATATATTTAAAAAGTGGCTGCTCTGTTTTTATATCAGGTCATGAAACAGAAAGACATCGACAAGAAAATGTGTGAAGCAAGAGAAGAAGAAAAAGAAAGAATGTGTAAAAAGAGGAAATGCAGAGGATGGGTGAGTAGTTTGGACCAAAATAACTTAATGGAAAGTAATGAGTCCCATTTCCCTGGTAAGCAGAACACATTGGCCTTTAATAACTCCTGCAGAGGTATATATATGATGGGATAAATGGACAGATGGAGGGAGGGGCAGAAGGAAGATGCAGAGGAGGAATAAAGGAGGTACATGTGGATGAGTTAAAGGGAGCCATATCAGGACAGATAATAAGAGAGAATGTTTCCTCTTATCGAGTTACTCCTCACTGAATAATGATAGAGGAAACAGATTAAAAAGAGGAAGATGAGAAGAGGAAGATAGGAAAAAAGTTGTTTGTAGCATTACAAACATAAATAAATCAATGTCAAATTAAATGAGGTGCCTTGGTATAATTGTACTAATAAATGAGATCAGGGAGGACATGATTGATGATCTATCTTAAACAGGTAATGCTAGTGTTTCTGAAAATTAAGACCACATTCCCATTAAACTGAATGCCTCCTGGTGCAATCCCCACACCTCTTCTATTTTTTATCCAGATTAAATGTTGGAGTGATGCCTCCTCCGGCCTTTCACTCCCTCCACCATCTGCTCCTGACACAAACTGTAAACTTTTGCAGCCCAGTTGCCAGAAGGAAATGTTTGTTTCTGTTGTTTGTTTCTGCAAACCACGGATCCGTTACATTTGTGCGTTTGATACCTATCATATCAATGTTTCTAAAGTCATTTAGCTCCGATAACATGCATATATATGTTTTGTCATCAGGAGTAAGAAGGGATGGTGGATGCCGTGACAACTAGGTGCAACAGCTTATGAGCTGTAGACCATCGTTCAAGACCAACAAACAAAAGTAGTTGTTTTATGGTGAGATGTTGGTAACCTTTGTGGCAGCTTTGGTGCTACCAAAACTAGATTTTTTATTTTTTTTCCCGTTTCAAGCAGCATTTGAGGCATCAAAAGTGGGTGTGTTTTAGCAAGCCACTGACTGCGAGGCCGTTTACACGTACACGGTGATTTTGATAAACGGAGACATCTTCCTTTGTTTGTGCCCTTCGTTTACACGCAAACGGAGATTTCTCCTCTGAAAATGAGTCTTTCTAAAAACTCCGGCCAGAGTGGAGATTTTGGAAAACTCCGGTTGCACGTTTGCATGTAAACTGAGATAAACGGAGATAAACGGAGTTATAGGCAGCCGACGTCACAGTATGCGCCGGAACTTGCGCCTGTGTCAAAAGTGCGACCTATGTTGCTATGGTGACAATGGATACATGGAAGGCTTGAGCTTCTCGTTACACTGCCACCTACAGGTTTGGCATGCTCTTGTGTATATATACACGGGTAAGTGTAAACGAAGATCTTTTTGAAAACGGAGACGGTGAAATGTCCGTTTATGAAAATAGCCGGCAACGTGTAACATCTAACACCAACTGTGCCACCCATACTGGTTGTTTATTGGCGAGAAATCGACAGCATTTCCATTGTGGCACCAAAAAGCCAAAACATGATCTTCTGTTACATATCTGTCTACCTGCAGAAATGTTCAACGCCAATATGTATTCTGGCGATTGGGATGACTTTTTGGCCTTATTTATGGAGGAAAAACAGCATCCGCAATGCAGCAGGGAGGAACAAGATCTAAAACACAAAACATTTGGAAAAATGCAAAAACGAGATTGAAAAAGAAGTGGAAAAAAATACATGTAAAATGCAAAAAGCACTGTTGCCAAAGGATTAGCCAGGCGAGCAAAAGAAAGACAAATGACAGATGACAACACAGAAGTGTCAGAGGAGTGGAAATAGACTGAACCAATTAGACAACACGTGGGAGGACACAAATGCTGCCAGATCAATAGAGATGTTCTTAAATAACAGAAAGATGAAAATGTCAAACTGGTGAGGAGATAGATGACAGGTAAGACAGGAAAAGACAATTAGAGTGAGAAGACCATGTAGAGAGAACCACTATCAATCACCTGCAAGTAAGCTGTGATGTATACAACGATCAGCCAAACCATTAAAACCACTGACAGGTGAAGTGAACAACATTGATCATCTTGTTACAATGCAATGTCCTGTTGGGAAACCTTTGGTTCTGACATTCATGTGGTTGCCACCAGACACACTCCACCCACTTAAACACCAGTGCAGACTAGGTAGCCCCCCTTATGGCAGCGGCACTCCTCAGTAACAGTGCCCAAATCCCAGTAAGATCAAACATCTGTGGGGTGTGCTGTTACCCCACCTCACAACCCACAGGACCCAAAAGATCTGAAGCCAATGCATTGGTGCCAGGCACCAAAGGACACCCTCCAGAGGTCCTGTGTCCATGCCTTAACAGGTCAGAGCCAAGTCTGGTCCAAGGAGGTCCCACCATGGATGGGGGGTACCTCTGGGGTACCAGCACGTCCCCCAAATGTTTGATCAGATTGGAATCTGGGCTATTTGGAGGCCAAGACAACACCTTGAGCTCTTTGTCCCATTCCTGGGGTCATTCCTGAGCAGTTTTTGTGGTTTGGCATGGTGCTTTGTCCTGCGGGGGGGGCACTGCCATCCACAAGTGCCATTGCCATAAGGGGGCTTACTTGGTCTGCAACGGTGTTCGGGTGGGTGGAGATCATAAAGTGGCATCCATATGAGTGCCATGACCCAAGGTTTCCCAACAGAAAATTACATTACTCACTTCCCCTGCCAGTAGTTTTAATGTTTTGGCTGATCCGTGTACATTACATATTTTTTATCCATTTAATTATACCACTTTATTTGTATTAAGGACACCGTTGTTTGTATTCTATTTTTCTTGTTGTATCAGTTTGGTGCAACAACAGCCAACTTTCCCTTTGTTGATCATTAAACATGACTCTAATCTTTGGCTTGCTGGACAGGTTTATATGCAGAAGAGCGATGATGTACTGTATTTTATGTTTATTCAGATAATGATTGTTCTTATTGCTTGTTGAACTTGGGATCAGCTCACTTTTTGCTGTGGCTCAGGATTAATGAAATGTTCCCTGTTTTTATCAGGATTATGATCTTTTGCAGGTATCAAGATGAAGCAGTGTGTGTGTGTGTGTGTGTGTGTGTGTGTGTGTGTGTTTGCATACTTCAAACAGAGGAGAAAAGAACAGTATTAATTGTTAGCTCAAACATCCTGTTTATGTATTCCGGACAAGCAACATTTTCTGGTCATGTGACTGATGACTATTGTCTCTGAGCAGACGTTGCGCTAGACTTTTTCCTCGCTGGTCATTTTGACCGACAGGGTCATAAAAATCAGGTCATAATCTATTTTATTTTAATTTTCGTTTTTAAATGATAATAAAGATAGCCTATTCAAAGACATTTAGTTTTCATTTGTTCGTTTTTAATAAATCAAACAAGCAAGTTATAAAATGTGCATTAATAAGGACATGAATGAAAAGATGAACAGACATCCACACACCGTAGTGCTTCAGTTCGGCGTCTGGTCTACATGCGAGCCGCGAGCGCTTCTGTCAAGCTGGATAGAGCAGATCGTACCAAACAGGAAGTCGGACACAGAAAAGACGAGATAATCCGGCCAATTTTCAAAATAAAATAACAGCATGCACTGAGAAACGTGAGGAGAAAATACCATGTTTATAATTTAAAATAACACAACAGTGCATAATGGAACACATTTTTCAATACCCTAATCACTTCATTACAATTTTAATTTTGTGTCACCGAGCCTACAGACGTAACTACATAAATGAAATGGTCAGAACAATATGCCCTATTCATTCAGTGTTAGCCAACACGCTCAATACATGGACATGCAATGACAAATTGTCATTAACTTATTATGTTACAAAAAACGATTAAAATATGGCCTTACCCATGTTTAAAATGACCTGTTGAAATGAAAAAATGAGTACTGACGGGAACAGACGAGTGGAGTCGATGTTTAACCGGCGCGGGGAGCGCAGAAGAAATGCGCTGCCTATGTGGACAGTCAAGCGCCTGACTTCTGCGGCACTACGGTCCGGTGTGTCCAGGCCGTTATGTCAACAACGCTACATGAAGCAGATAAATGACTTTTTCTCTGCAGTGTGAAAACGGCAGCCACTTAAACCACTGACTGTGCACTCCGCCGCCAAGTGGGCAGGGGTGGTAATTGCAACCGGTCAAATGACCGACGGCCTTCAGATTTTCCGGTCATTGTTGTAAAAAACTGGTCAATGACGGAGAATATCCGGTTAACGCGACCCCTGTCTCTGAGTATTAAAAGTAGGGGTAGTGTGACGTGGTGGGAAGTTTCTCAAGGGACAGCAATGACCTGCAGGGTGAGGGTCATGTGACTGATCGAGCTAAAGACATCAGTAAGCTCGTTTTTGATAGCCCTGCAAGTGTACTGTTACTGTGAGAAGGTAATCTATGAAGAAGTGCAGAGAACAACTGCCCTTGAAAAATAAATAAAGATCTCTACAGGGCAAAACCCAGTAAAGCCTCAAACCTATACCACATTTCTTTTTTACCTTTATTTCTTTTGACAAAGCAGTATATCATTACTGTAATCAAAATTCAATCCATGCAAAACAAATTTGATGTCAAATAATGATTTTAAGCAGTGGTGGAAGAAGTATCCATCTAGTTTAAGCAGCAATACCACAGTGGAGATAAACTTTGTTACAAGTAAAAGTCCTGGATTCAAAATTTACTTCAGTCAAAGAACAAAGGTATTAGCATCAGAATATTCTTAAATTACCAAAAATAAAAGTACTCATTGTGCAGGCCCAGTTCAGAATAATAAATTAAATTAAATGGATTATAAATATCAACACAATAAAGCAGTATATGATAACTTCTATAAAAAACTTTTTTGGCACATTTGCTAATACTGTCACTTTATCCACACAGTAGTACAGTAGTAGACACATAATCTATTGCCTGTTTCTCCCCTCAAATACTGTTTGCCTGTAAAATGAGAAAATTTGTGACCTGTCCCATGTTGAAAACAATCAAGCCAAAACCAAGCACTGCCCACCAGCTAAGCAAACTTTCTCATTTTACAGCTAAACAGTGCACTAAAGTATGTTTTTTAAACATCTGAGGTGAGAAACAGACAATGTAGTGACATAATCTTGATTCATATTTACTCAACATTGCCCTGTTTGACAGTTTGACAATGGTTGGCGAGCCGTGATTGACATGATTGATTGTTGAATATGTCATATTTTCCATTATTAATCTGAATCTGTGAAAAGTAACTAATTACAACAGCTGTCAGATGAGTGGAGTGGAGTGAAAATTACAATATTTTCCTCTAAGCTGTTTTGGAGTAGAACCACAAAGAAGCATAAAATGGAGATACCCAAGTGAAGTTCTAGACAACTTGAGTAAATATACTTAGTTACTTCCACCACTGACAAAGTAAAAAAAAAACTTGGCACATGGCCAACCTCCCTCCACAATATGGTGTTGTACCTTTCATATGTATTTGTGCAACATAACCACCATTAAGAAACCCTTCATTACATGTCCCTTTTATTGTCTGCATTACTGTGTTATTAAACAATATTTCGTTATTTGTTTATTTTAATTTGCAGGTCTGTCACCCTGCTAAAGACTTTCTCCAACTCCGGAGAATGTTATAACTGTTAGAAGCGGAGGAAGAAGCATCTCCAGCGGAAAACAGTGAGATAGACATGACGTTAGATATATTACTTACACTGCTAACCACTGCTCATATAGTGTTATAGTTTAGGTATTTGTTCAAATAAGACAAAAAAGCTTTGATTTTATATACAGTGTATGGGGTGTGTGTATTACATGTAGGAAACAATTATATCACTATTGTTGGATCTACATGAGAAAACTAACTGATGTAGCAACAGAAAAAGAGTTATGATTCCACCTTTCTCAACAACAGAAATGCCAAAAGAACTTCCTCCAAACAGGCAGAGCTTCACAGGAAATAATCAGATTTCTTCACACAGACAGACGTTCGCTTTTGTTTGAATAAACAAAGATTTTAACATCCAACACTTGATTAACCAACTTGCCACGGAGGAAATGTTTCCAGTGCTCCATCAACACGACAGGCACGAGCAAATTCAACTTTGAATGAATTTCAGAACCGAACAACTTTCAAGCTCTGAAAACACTGTCCTCTGTCACACTGCTTCTTTGTGTTGTTGCTGTGTGTGTGTGTGTGTGTGTGTGTGTGTGTGTGTGTTAATATATACGCGTCTCCTGCCCTCTCCATTTGTCACTGTGTCGATGGAGCGTGCGGCACAGTCACTCCCGCATTTGTCAGTTCTCTAGCGTGTTACACACACACGCGCACACACACACACACACACACACACACACACACACACACACACACACGCGCAGGGTCCCCTTTGCTTTCTTCCTGGCCGTCATTAATAAAGAGAAGTAGCTGCACACCTGTTCACTGACAGCACCCTACAGAGAGAGAGGGAGAGCTGGGTAAAAGTGCAAGAGAGTGTGACAAAGGTAAATCTTGACAAAGGTAAAGGGGGATGGGATTGTTGGGACTGAATAGAGACAGAGCTAAGAATTAATGAGTGAGAATGATGTCGCTTTTCAACGTACACCTTCTTACGTAAATACTGTGTGTTAAAAACTTTCCATGTAGGTCTCAAGGTCATAATTTCTTTCCTCTAAATCCCTTATTACAGTAGGTCCCCTACATTTACAGATCAAATTCAGTTAACTCACTAAAATCCCTCTCCTCAGTGTCCAGTCATCATTTCCTGCATCTTGATAAAAAGTCTGATGAGCTCATCCAGGATGTCACTTTAGTTTTCACTGTGTTTTAGGTGTGCTTTAGGGACAATACAAGGTTTTAGTGGATTTTTTTTTTTAGTTATTTTTGCCTCCCAGGCTACATAGAAACTGCTCTAACCATATGATTGGTGGTTTGATGGCAGACATTCGCAGTGATGTCACAACCGCAAATTCTGACCTTCTCCACGTGTCTTTATGCTAAAAACTATTTTCATTTACAGTTAATATTCTCTTAGAAAAGACATTAGAACTGGATATGTATCAAAGATAAGGCAATGAATGGGGCGTCGGTGGCTTACTGGATAGAGCAGGCGCCCCATGTACAAGCGGCTGGGCTCAAGTCCAGCCTGTGGCCCTTTGCTGCATGTCACCCCCCCCCCACACACACACACACACTTAACTGNCGGCTGGGCTAAGTCCAGCCTGTGGCCCTTTGCTGCATGTCACCCCCCCCCCACACACACACACACACTTAACTGTCCTATCCATTAAAGGCAAAATGGCCAAAAATAAATCAAAAACAAAAAAAACAAAAAAAAAGAAAAAGATAAGGCAAGTGTTTTGTTTAGTCTAAATGAAACATTTTTAATGAAAGATCGGAGGAATCAAAACAACAACAATGGCCAGGTTTTTCATCTATGTTGTTCACTGTTGCCTCCGCTTTCCAATGTATAAAGTGTGGCGATCCTGTATATTTTCTAAATATACTTTTTTTTATAGGCTAAGACAGTCAGCTGATGGCTTGCTCACCTCCAGACACTGAGGTACCTCCAGACACACCCACCGGTGCTATCGGCCAGTGGGATGGCTCGATCAGTTGAGCCCAGGTAGACCGGCTGTACATTATGCCGCTCCTGGCAGTATGGCAAGAGTCGCTGGCGAGTGAGAAATGAGCCAGAAGTCCTCTGTGTATTCGGCCTACCACGGCATTTTACACCGCTGAAAGCACGCGAACACGTGCTCTTCCCTGTGGAATATCATCCATCCGGCTACCAGCCTCACCTCAGAGATTCCGCCACAGATATCAAGGGATCCTACGGAGCCTCCACGCCCGAAACAACGCCGGAGCGTTACAGCATTCACACACGGTCCCGTGAGTTGGCAAAAGCCGGGGGTTACTTTCCGTTTCATTATTCCTTATTTGGAACCTTCGGGCCAGGTTGATTTATTGTTTTGAAGCTGGACTGAGTCAGAGCGAACTGTGGATTTTCTTTACCTCTTGTTTACGAGAAAACCTGGGGTGGAGTTTTCTTTTGTTTAGCGAACTGTGTGGATTGAACTGAATTGAACTGTGAACTGTGAACTGTGTGTTATTTGGAAATCCCAGAGTGGAGTTTTTTGTTTGAACTGGATTGAACTGACTGAACGGAACGGAACATTTATTTTCTTTGTTCTACAGAAACCAGGTAAAACAATTTAATTTTGGTGTTGAGGGACCTGTTTTATAGGTTTTATGAATTCTTTGTGGGATTTGACTGAGTAAAAGAAAAATATTTGTTTCATGTGTCAAACCGCTACAAAAGATATAGGCCTATTTTGTTTGTTGAAGACAAGAAGAAGATATTGAACTTGTTTACATTTTGTGCTGCTGAACCACTGATAAGCTTTTTGGATACTATTTAAATAAAAAAAACAAACCTTATGGGTCAACTTGGATGCATTCTTTTTTTTTCTTTCTTAATGCTTTGCAAAGTATCGGATCGGACTCGGTTTCAAAATAAAGGACTCGTATCGGATCAGATGCAAAAAAAATGTGATCGGGACATCCCTAATTATAATCTGTTTGATAGATTTTTTTGGATTAAGACTAATTTGAAAGGTTTTGTATCACATAAAAATTTTTGATTAACTCTTGCCGTTCTCAACAGTGTTGTTTCTGTGACTGTTATGGCAAAAGAAAATAAATACATAAAATCTGAAAAAACCCCTATATACTACCTGTGCTGCACAACACAGCAAACACACAAAGTTAGCAACTAGCTAATGAACACTGTGGAGCAATCTGCAGCTAAAGAGCCAGGTATTTTCTTCAGGAGTTGATGGAGACCAAAACAGAGCTAAAAGGAGAGTGAATATTCAACCTGTTCTTATTCCCAGGGTGTTAAATATGGCAGCTTGGTCAATAGCCAGTGTCAGTCAGTGTCTTATTCTGATGCACAGGGCATCTTTCAATGTCTGTGCGAGACACACTGGGCTCTCAGTTTACTCCAACTTAAACCCATCCACAGCAATGAAATGGTATAAAAAGCAAGAAAGTCTGAGTAGTGGAAGTTGCAGTGGTAGATGGGTCAAACAAACACAGGACTTTTACCCAGGAGAGGTTTCACACAGGGTCTGTGTGAAACATCTCCTGTGTTTACTATTTTTTTTAACATCATTAACATCACGTGACATACTTGTTAATTTACTTGCTTATGTAAAGTTACGTAACAAACATACTTTTTTTTTAACCCAAACCATGATCTTTTTTCTGAACCTTACCAAGTTTTGTTGCCTAAACTTACAATAGTTTCTGTGACGAAACCTAAATTTCCTGTGAACCTGGATGTTTATTTTGAAAAGACACTATATATGTAACAAGTTAAACACAGACATGTCCTTAAGTGTCCAAAACTGATGCTAGAGGTGTACCTAGAGTGTCAAACTTTTAAGTGTAGGGCCACTGACCAAGCTGCTGTATTTGACCAATAGGAGTGAAAGGGCTGGGATACTGGCTTCTAATTTGTTGAGCAGATGAAAACACAACTCTAGCCCTAGGCTCTAGGGAATCATCAGTCGGAGACCCTTCAGTTGGCTAAGACACTTAAAGGCGAGCAGTCTTTTTGTTTGTTTGTTTGTTTGTTTTGTTAGGTCAATGTACAGTGTACTTCTGGGGAGGTTTTTGATTCTCTCATTTATCTGTAGGGTCAGCGCTCCTCTCCTTCATGCTGCTCTTTTGTACATGCAGCCACAGAATCAGACTTAGGGTGAGTCTAAAGCCCTATTCGGACGGGATTAGTTTTACATAGGTACGTGGGGTAAAGTAATAATTACCAGAGATTTTAGTCCCATCCAAATGTGCCATGTCAGTAATCATTACCGCACAATGTCAGTAAAGATTACCGCGACTTCTACCTTCTGTAAAAGGGTCCCGGACAATTACCTCAGGTAATACTAATCCCGTGCGAATAGACCAGCAGCAAATATGTGTGTTAGGGCTGTCAAAAAAAAAAAAAAATCGAAGTTAGAAATATATTTGAATATATATATTTTTTTATAAGTTCGAACCTAAATTTGATAATTCGAATATCATTAATAATTAATTAATACTATCAATAATGTTGTATATCACGGCGAATCCTGTTTGGGCGGAGTTGGCTCGCACACAAGCCGGGCCAGAGAGGGATGCAGCGATGGAGGGAGAGGCGCCGACGGAGGAGCCCGCTGCGCCAACACCACCCACTGCGCTGTCCGCGATGTGTGACCTGTTCGGGGAGACATACAGGGAGTGTTGCACCTGCTGCCTCCCTGCCTACCCTTTTTGAAGAAGAGATGAAACGTTACCAGAATGAGACACCACTACGAGCCGACAAGGATCCACTCTTGTGGTGGAAAACTACGCACTGAAGTATCCAAACATGGCTCAGATAGCGAGGCAGAAGTCGATCATACCTGGCACTTCAGTGAGGTTAGAACAGGTGTTTTCATCCGAGTGTCACGTTCATATTGCATCAGCAATAAACATCTTATTTTTTGTGTTGGTTTTTTTTTTTTTGTTAAAAAACAAAACAAATAATAATAATAATAAATTCTAATATTATTGGTGCTTTTGACAGTCCTATCATACGCACATGATGGCAGGAGGGGACGGCGGCGCGTGAATGGATTTACCCCTCCCACTTGTAGTAGTTTTACTGATATTTCTTATCCCGTGCGAATCGGCCATTAATATTACTGACGTCCTGTGGTAAAGTGACATTACCCCACGTGCCCATGTAAAACTAATCCCATCTGAATAGTGCTTTAGTGACATAAAGGCAGCTGCCTGGAGGAAGAGAGGCTTTGCCCCATCGGGCTCTAAGATAATGTGATCCTCTGCCTTCTGCTTAGAAGTAGCAAATTTACAGCTCATTGCAACTTAATATGTTACAATTAATGGCTTTTGTTTGATATCTCATGTCAGCAAAAAATGTTGCAGCATGTTTCTCATCCATCATTTGTGTAGTTAGCATGCATCAGCTCAGAGGGCTAACTTGGCTCGTATACTATATCATGGCTGTCACCCTGATTGTCCCACAGAACCTCATTCAAACTCTATATGGGAAAAAAGGTAACAAAGGGCTGCCAAATCCTATTTAACTGACACAATGAGTCAGGTACAGCCCGACACAACTCCAAATGAATACTGTTGCTCCTTGCTTACTGGATGTTTGTTTTTAGAGCTCTTAGTTTGTTGCACAAGTGAGGGTTTAAGCTGTAGCGATAAACACCCATTCAATTGCAAATTACTTTTAAAAACCCATCACATATCATTACTTTCTGACTCTTTGTTTTTCTCCAGCAGTGCCAATGCTCCCTCTTAGACACCAGGTGTCAGGCATCACAGATCAGTCCGACACGGCTCTGTCAAGTTTTATAAAACCATTACTGAACATTTTTGTAACGGAGACCCATGTCTGAATAATGGGGGAAAAAAAGCCATTTCTTGAACAGAAAAATGAAGCCAGCAGATTTCATGTCTGAAAGAGGACAAAGGCTTTGCCTGTGAGACTTTGAGTCTGATAACAGTAAAGATTTTAGATCAGGATAAGAGGGAGAAAGAGACAACAGAGAGAACGAAGACCTTTTCTTCCAAACTTTTCTCACACACTCCACACACTTATGACGGTGAAGGAGAGAGACAGAGAGAGACTGAGATGTAGAGAGTGCATGAAAAGCCAGTAGAATAATGAACTCCTACACCTGTCACATGCTGCTGACAGTCTCCTGGCAGCTTCACGTTCCTCCTCTCTCTGTCTTTCTGTTCCTCTCTCAATCTCTAAATCTGTTCTCTGTATCTACCTCTCAACTCCACCTACTGTACCTACCTACCGCTCGTTCTCCATCATCACTTCATATCTCCCTCTTTTCTCTCTGTCTCCCTGCCCCTCAGCCTCTCTACCTGTCTATCTATTGAATATTTTAAATCAGTTGCAGTGGAATTGCTGAACAGCAGCAGGAACAGCCTGAGAGCACGTCTTAATCTGACGCAAAACATGTCAGTGTTCTGCTCCCTGCTTTACGTGAGCTGTCAATGCCTTTAAAGTAGAAATACACACGGAAACACAAACAAAATCAAGTGGTAAATCATCACATTTCTAACAGATTTCAACGTCCCTTTTTTCTTAATCTGGCAACCCAATCTGGGGCTCTGACACAGTGAGGTTGACACAGTCTGCGTTAAATCTCAGTCTAATCCTTTAACAGAGCTACAACAGACTGAGAAATCACCTCTGAGGACACTGTGCCTTGTTCTCTCGCTGTTAAAGGTCAGAGTGAAGGCCACAGCATTTATTTTCAGGACAAAAAGAGATGAAGAAAGTATGAGAGAGAAATGGATGGAAATATCGAAAGGAAGAGAAAAAGGAAGAGAGGTTAGTTGAGCAAGGTCAGTGCATATCAAGGTCTTTTGAGCAGTGGAAGTCAGAAACTGCATTTTGTGCCTGTGTGCGTTTGATAACATTCCTCCAAAGATGAAGAAGTGCTCCGAATCAAGCACATTTTAACTGTCCTCACTTGAAAATGTTTTTTGTTAAAGGTTAGGATTTAGGTGCTAAAAGTATTTCTAAAAAATGTGTGTATTAGAAATTGTGTGTACCTGACAGGCGGATATTGGCAGGCATTAGGTTACTGGGGTTTTCCTGAGCATGTTTGTTTATGCCAGTTCTTCTGAAGTCTGACATACAGGAGGGGGACACTGTGCTGCCAAACCTGGCAACCTTACTCTTGTCCGGTCACCTTTATTACCTGCTGCTCCTCCCACAGTCACTGCAAACACACACACACACACACACACACACACACACACACACACACACACACACACACACACTGCTGACATGGTGGTTATGTGGAGTTCCCCGTCCTTTCTTAATTCTGACTTTGAGGTACTTGTACTTCTTATGCTACACTTCCCCATCACTACATTTCAGAGGCAAATATCCTTTTTGCTTCTCAAACAGCTATAGTTACATTTTACATAACCTAAAAACTTCTTTTCTTTTGAGATGGTTTTCATTTACATAACTGATGGAAACCAAAAAAGGTTAAATTATCCAATACTTCAACATGTACTAACTCCCAACTCGTCAGGGAAAAATTGTCAATTTCAGCTTGTTACATACAAAGTGTTTTTTCAAAATAAACAGCCGTGTTCATAGGAAGGTTTCATCACCAAGAGTGTTTGAGGTTGAGGAAACAAAAAAAATTGGTTAGGGTTAGAGGAAAGATTATGGTTTGGGTTAAAATTACTAAATTTGTTACACAACTTAAGTTAATGACTATGTCACGTGATGTATGTGACTACAAAAGGTAATTTTAAAAAACACAATGTTTCACACAGGACACTCCTGGATTAAAGTCCTGTGTTTGTTTGACCCATCCACCGGTCCTCCTTGCCGCCCTACTCAAGACTTTCTTTGTTTTCTCATACTATATCACTGACACGAATGGGATTTTACTGGATGTAGATAGAAGCCTGGTGCGTGTCATACAGATGCTAAAGGGTGCCTTGTGCGTCAGAATCAGACCCAAACCCACTGACCAAGCTGCCACACTTGACAACCTGGAAAAGAGAATGTGCTGAATGTTCCACCAAAAAATAAAATTTGAGAAAAGTTAAAACAAACAAACAACAAAAACAACTGGCAGAATGTTGTCTTTTCTTCTTCTTTGGTACTGCATCAATAATCTCACGACCCCTCAGAGTTACCTTGAAGGGGTAGAAATGTCACATAATAATAATATATTAGTCACAGGGGGCATTTTTCAATGTAAATAGTAGTTTTACTTCTGATACTTTATGTACATGTTGCTAATAATATTTCTGTACTCTAAAAAAGATTTTGATAGCAGGACGTTAACTAGTAAAAGGTGTATTGCTATATTAATGGACTGGTATATTTACTTCAGTAAAGGAGCCACTGCTCATGGTCATGTCTATTGTCAGCAGATGGAAAATTCTCTCTCCACTCTCCACAGCTCATTTCTCCGGCATTCAGTGAGATAAAATCACTGCACCGTTCCATAAATAGCACTTACACTGTCATTTTGCAGCATTTTGTTTAGTGAAGTGCTGCACAAATTATCATTGTTATTTAATGAGATGCATGTAATTGACAGTACAAATGTTTAATAACTCATGCGCTCATTATGGACCGTGTTTGTTTGTCTGCATACATCCTTGATGTAATTAATATGACAAGTGATCCAATTAAAGAGCCTGGGTGAGGACAAGGAGAGCTCCGCAAACTATTTATTGACTTATAAAAGACTGAAGAGGGTCGTCGAGAGTTCAGCAACAGGGGGCGCCTTGGAGCTGGTATCCAAAAAAGAGTCCCCCTGATTATCTGCAGGATAAAAGAACTAGTATTTGAGGATAAAGTGGCAAAAAATAAAGGATTAGACATATAATTGGAGTCAACCTGAATAATTTACTTGCTTTAGCTTTCTGGCCTCTTCCTAATGTCTCTCTGAGTTTGACATTTACTCGAGACAAACTTAAAATTCCCCTTGAAAACATGCCCTAAGCAGATCATTTGAAGCTGGCTAAGAGATCCCCCCTAACTTGTTTGTTGACTCACAGTGAGAACGGAGAAAACTTTGCTTTTGGACCATTTCCAGTGTACTTTTCTTAAAGGCGCAGTTTCTGTCATGTTGTTTGGTTTGTATCGTCTCCTTTGAAAATCATAAAGCTTGAGGCTCCAATGACTTAGCCTTTAGTTGACATCTATTTGATTTGAGTAATGAGACTGTGAATGCTGAGTCATTACTGACTGTATATGATTCAGTGCTGGACTTGAAAGTAGTATGAGTAAAGACAGACAAAATTCTATTACTATGCCACTTAAAGCTGCTACAATTAATATTTTTATATTAACAGTACATCACATGACCATGTGTGTTGTGAAAGGGTTCATTTTTAATGATGGGACCACAGAGAATAAGCAGTCTGCAGTCTGGAATGTTTGAGCATCTTTCAGCCCATTGTGTTGGTTTTTCTGGTGTGAAACTTTAATGTTTATGTTCTGTCTCATAGCTCTCATCAGTGTTATCAGCTTCAGCAGGCAGCTGTGTTCAGTGAAAAGGCTCCAAAAACCAACTGTCCCTCATACCCAGCATTGGACAGCAGGCAGACAAAGTTACAAGCAGCTGGATAACAAAGTGGAGCATTTAGATGCTAAAGAGACCGATTTCCCCCCAGGAGTAGGTGGAGACCAAAACAGAGCTGAAAGTTTAGAGAATACTGGACTTAATATTCATCATGTGGACATATGATTCCTAATGAATGCTACTGTTGCTCTGTTTCTGCTGGATGTGTAAACAGGTAACTTTATGCATGTCAACCCAATCAAAAGTTATTGGTTCATTAAATGGGCATTATCAGTTACTTTTACTACAACCATGATGGTTAAGATGGGGCAAACTGCACCTACCAGTGGGTAAGAAATTCTTATCCAGTGTTGTGAAGCGGTCCCAGTTCTGTTTGGTTTCACACTCAGTTTCATTAGGTTTAGGCACCAAAACTATGCAGTTAGGTTTCGGAGATGTTCATTGTTTGAGTTAAATTAGTTTGAGTGACGTGGCGTGGCATGGCGTGGCGTGGCGTGGTGTGGCGTACCGTGGCGTGGCGTGCCGTGGCGTGCCGTGATGTGACATGACGTGGCGTCTCCTGGGTAAAAGTCCCTGGATCATTTGACCTATCCACACACCTCGGCCTCATCCCTACTTGGACTTTGTTGCTTTTTATACTATGTCACCCCCCCCGTTGACTGTTTGGTACTAGATGAGCTCGGAGAAAAAATTAGTAAGAGTAAGCAGGATTATTTGCCTGAATGTGTGCCTGTAATTATTTATTTCATTTTAGTAAAAAAACTAGTGGAAGTTCACTCACTCAAAACTCTTATTGGCTTTTTTCAATAATTAGCTTAAGTGATGTCTTGTTTTCTTGATAATTTGCTACACGTAATTAAAAAAACTAACATTTTAACAGTGCTTATGGTCTATGACTTGTCATGGTGGTCAAAACAATTTAGTTCTGTGTAAAAAAAAACTTTGCTTTTTTCTAATGGTAAAATTCCTATTTTTTTCTTGCATTTCTTGTAAAAACTTTTCAAATTTTAAAATAAAAGTGAAAATGAATAGATAAGATAGATACATACATACATACTTTATTGATCCCGAAGGAATGTATCTACTTTCACTGTGTGTTTGCATGTGTGTGCCTGATGGTGCTCATGTGCACCTGTTTCTCCTCCTCTGCGCTGCAAAGAGGAAGTACTGTCCTAATTACTCAGAATTCCCAGTGGATGATCCGACCAGTTTACGCTCATCACAATAAATTACACTCAGCTCCCTCTCTACTGCCACACCAAGTCCTTCTCTCTGTCTGTCTCGCTGTGCGCTCACACTCTTTACTACGGCATCGCTTTTATTTATAACATTTCATTATGCATTTCTCTAGGGGAAACATTCAGTGGGAAAAAAACTGCTTACAGCCAGACAACACACACATATACTGAACACAAACACACATTTAAATAAGAGCATGATGTATGTATAGAACACTGTCAACATATGTGTTTTAAGTGACACCCCTGATGAGAAAACAAATGCTACATGTGTGCTGATATTCTCAAGGCCATTTATCATGCCTTTCATACATTTTCTGTAAATTCTTTGTTTAGAACCACACCACGGACCTCAGTGCTACATTTGTGTAGGAGTGTATTTACATGCACAATAATATTCCATCTATATCCCACCAACCAAAATATTTTGGCTGTAAGGTAACTTATGTAAGCACCGTATTGATTGAATATTCTGGATATCAACATTTGTTATCAGGAAGCAGCACTGTAATGAGGTGGCATCTACACACTTCATTCCTAGTATATTGTAACTATACCTGTACAAACCGCTGGTTGTGCATGCTTTACTCTGACAGCTGTCATTTACCTTAACATTACATTATGTGACAGTCTGCTGATGTGAGCTGGCTTGATGTCCTCAAATACAGCACAGCTCTGAAAACATGATGGCAAAAATGTCCTTCTTGGAGCAGCACTGAGAGTGATGTTTTTATTTGCTTTTCAATAGAGGAAAATGCCTTGTGATTTCCTGATGGAAAGCTTGACCACAGGAGAAAACCAGAATTACCACCTCACGACTGGGTGCCTCCGCAAACCAGTCAAGTTGCACTTACAGTTTACATCTATGTGTGTGAAAACATGGACACTTTACACACATCTTCCCCCTGACCGCACAGATCTATTCAATCAGCACAGTTTCAAGGTGAACACCCAAGATTAGTGTCACCAACTCAGCATCTCACCGAATGTCTCCCCTTCTATTCCTAAATTGTGATGTTGAAATATGGCCAGAAAAGTGTTTTTGCATAAGATTATGATGTCACAATAAGGTGACCTTTGACCTTTTGGATGGATATCCATCACATCATCATTTTATTCTTTGATATCTGTGTGAAATGTGAAAAGAGTTATGGCAAAAAAAAAAAGCTCTGTGAGGTCAAAGTAAGGTTGACCTTTGACCTTTCATGAAAAATTCTAATTAGACCATCACTGAGTCCAAGTGGACTTGTGGAGTTGTGCCAAATTTAAAATAATTCCTTCAAGGTGTTCTTGAGATATCACGTTCACAAGAATGAGAGAGACAAGGTCACAGCGACCTTGACCTTTGACCACCAAAACCTAATCAGTTTATCGTTGAGCCCAAGCTGATGTTAGTGCAAATTTGAAGAAAGGTCTTTTTAAAATATGGGACACACAAAGAGGCAAAGAGATAGACAGATGCTACAGACAACCCGAAAACATAATGCATTGGGCCATGGCTGTTGTCGGTATGGAAACATAGAGTATATTAGTGGGTCATGACAGTGCTTTTTGTGCATTTCAGCATGATGAATAATGTAGGAGCCAAAATTATGTTTGCTGGCTGCAACCTGAAAACACACTGGACGTACCTGCTCCTGCATAAAATCTGTCTGGCCTATGTTATCATTAATGTTAGAGCATGGTTATGACCCGGACATTAACAACACATGTAACTGCACAAATATGAGCCATATGTCGAATAAAGCCCAGTCGCCAGGATAAAATGTTAGCATTGTATATTTTTGCAAACAACTGACATGTTTCATACATATCATATCAATGTTTCTGAAGCGGCATAATTCATGTTTTATTTAAATGAGCTGAGTTTCTCATTAGGTGGATGACGGGATGGTGGATGGTGGATGGTGTTCCAGATCAGTGTCATTTCCATCTGTGTTTGTGGCCACAAAATTTTTAAGCCAAAATATGATGTTTTCCTCACCCTAACCAAGTGGTTTGCAGAAACGTACAATGCCAACATTTCTTCTGGCAATTCGGTTGGTAGAATATTACTGTAGTATAACACAGACAGCAGAGGTCAATGAAAGTCACATGGTAAACAATTTGTTCTAAAACCCCTGTAACTTACTGAGCCTTCTTCAAGAGGCGTAAGTGACATTAACTCTGTCTTACTTTTTAATGAATGGGGTTGCTTTAGTATGGTGCAATTTATTATTTTTGCATAATGATGCAGCATTAAATGTGTTAAATATTCACTGTCTTCCTGGTAAGAAAAGTAAAGAGAGTGAAATACAAGATAACACAAATTCAGTGAATTTTTTGGGCCTTAAAGTATCTGGAAATAGGTTAATATCATAAAATTAAAAATAAAGTTAACCTCATATTTAGAGTCATGACAATGTTCACAAAAAAGATTATTTTCAATCAAAAAGAAATATAATTGGCAGCTAACTCATAACATGTCAGTGCCTCTATTCATGGGTTTGACATCATCTCTGGCCATGGTAATCGACTGAACTAATGTGTGGTTATTACTATTTTTGCTATCTCTTCCATGTAGCTGGTGAGCTATCTGCAGATGTCAGGCTGGTGTCTTGTCAACACAAACAGTGGAACGGATGAATTAGTAATCTGATTATTAAAAGTGATGTCTGTGCCCTACTTGTTTGAAGTAAAATGGCACTGACAGTCCATAGTAATGCGATGTATCCTATATTTCATATGTACAAAACAATCTCTTCTTGTTTATCTGTTCTGCACATGAAGGTCTGATGCATCTTTTGTTTCAATCAGGGTTTAGTTTTACTACAATGTGCAGGAAAAAAAAAGACAAACTGATTAAAGTCGCGAATGGTCCACAAGCTTGAAAGAAAAGAGATAAAAAGATTTGTTTTGTTGGCCATATCAGCCAGCTCTAATTACAGTAACACACTATCTATCTTTCTATCTTTGTAATGCAAACACTATTGCCACATCAAAGTTTTCTTCACAGAAACCAAACCAAGGACTTTGCTGATAAAAAAAAAACACTCCCCATAATGGACTAAAAATCTACTAAAATGCACGTCACGCTGCCTGCAGAACTGTATTGTGGATAAAAAATTAAAAAAAAAAAAAAGTAATACAGAGCTGACTTTGTAGACCGCCCTGATCTGAGTCAAGGGGGGTGTCCTCATTTCTATAATGCACTGTATATGTGGACCAAGGTAATCATTCGTGTGAAAAGGCTTTCACACACCAGTGAGCATAATGCAGGATTACAGAATGCTAACATAGTTCCACCTGTTACAAGATGCAGTTTTGAATGGCACAGTTGCAGGTTCATGGTTGTTTTTTAGCAAGTGCCCTCAGTGCTAAAGTTTCAACAAGCAAGAAACCCAGTCCCTGCTTCCTGCAAGGTTGGATGGTGACAAAAGAAAATGTGTTGTGAAGTATGTTTCGTAATGGTCTTTTATGTTTCTGAGTGGTTTCTTTTGAAAAAGAATACTGGAGCGTTTTAGGTGAACAGTGGAACACAATATTTGAGAGACCATGTGCAGTGAAAATACATGTCTCAGTGCCATCCAGAAGCTATTTTAGCTTCCAAGGAAACTCATCACAGACCCTTCACACACTGATGAACAACCTTCATCCTCAGCCCCACAGAAACACAAAACGGGTAGTTAACATGTGCATTGATGGCCCTAAAGGCAGAAAAATACAAAGAGAAGCGCCACAAATTAAAACTTTAGGTGTCTAAGTCACCTTATTGGACACATTGTTTGATTGATAGCTGACCTGCCTCAAAATAGCACAAAATAAGATATCAATATTCCTATATCTGGCCCACATATCATTAAAACCACCAATTACTTTGAATTTTTGACTAAAAACGTTAAATTTTTCAGCATTTTTCAGCACCTTCAGCCCTGAGCCCATCTCTGCTGCTGTAAATGGCTACTTCAGTGCCGTCCAGCCGCTCTTTTAGCTACTGAGTGGACCCATCACAGACCCCTCACACGCTGATGAACAACCTTCACCCTAAGCCCCAAAAGAATAGAAGGGTAGTTAGCATGTGCAGTGATGGCCCTCAAGGGTGAAAAAAAATATGAAGAGTGCCACAAATGAAAACTTGAAGTGTCCTGTCACCTTCATGGCCACACTTCTTGATTGACAGCTGATCTGCCTCAAAACAGCACATGCTAAAATATCAATATTCCTATACCTGGCCCACAAATCATTAAAACCACCAATTACTTTGAATTTTGAACTAAAATGTTATATTTTTCAGCATTTTCTAGCATCTTCAGCCCTGAGCCCATCTCTGCTGCTGTAAATGGCTGTCTCAGTGTCTGTCAATCTGAATAATGCAAAGTGGGAGGCAGGGGATAGCCAGACAGCTGAGGGGCTTTGTAATAGTGTCACATTGGTCAAAAATAAACCATTATAATGGCTGAATGCATCATGAATGGGTGTCCAATACACTCCTGATTAACCGACAGAATATGTCAGAATATGTTCTCAATGGGGAAGAAAGAAAGGAAGAGGGAAACAAGACGACACTAAGATAAGAAGTAATGAAATGGAGGAGGGTAAATAGAGGTTGAGAGATGTTTGACTTCTCTGCAAAGGGGAGAGTGGGGAGTGACAAGAGCAAACGAGAGATGACAGAGAGGGGTGTTTTCTTGGAAAAGACAGATGAGGAGATGGAGAAGAGTGGCGGGAGGAAAGACGGAGCGGAGCAGGAGGAGGAGAGAGTGATAAGAGGCAAGACAGAGAGGGAGAGACAGCATGTCTTCATGGTGAGCTGTGAAAAGAAACAAGTTGTCCAGGAAGATTTATTCTGCTGAGAATGAAATAGATTCATTGGAGGGAGCAGTTTCAAAATCAACACATATTCCTAGAAACAAATATTTCCATTTAAAACTGAATTAGAAAAATGTATTTCTTTAAAAATATTACACTTTCCTCTGTGCCAATTCCTCTTGTGAATGGATGCCACGTGTCCCTGTGAAAATTAAAACCAGCTCCATCTGGGCTGTAATTACGCAGTTATTTGTACAAGGAGCTATAAACTTTTATGTGTTAATGGCTCTTATAAGTCATGATCCATTATCAGTATTTTCACCATTTTTTCTGAATTTAACTCCAGCTCCAGGATCACAGTGAACTCAGTGGAGGAAAGCTTTACACCAGCAGTTGGTGCAATTTTTAGTCCTAAAATGTTGCTCAGATATATCTAACCATGAGGCCTGTCAGGGGAAAACACATCATCCTAGATCACAATTTTAACCCGCTGTGGTGCTTTCAGACACCAGCAGTCTTGGCGAGACACTTAGAAAGCATCTCAAAGCTCTTAACATTTGAATATCTGTCCGAGTGAAATAGTACAGATTGCAATCAGACATTTTTGGTGCAGCTTGGTAGTTGAAAATCGGTGTGCGAGTAATAGGCCTACTGGTGCTGAAATCTATGACTGTGGTGGAAACTCATTTTTTCAAGAGCTACATCACACCACATTTTCTCCTTTGAATTTCATCTCTCACAGATGGCTTTCAGGTGATGACGGCCATGCTGGAGGTTCTCACAACAGCTATTAAAACCTATGTTTTTAAACATAACCACATGGCTAGCTGGTGCATCTATCAAGCTCCTGTTAGGATGTTTAGACAACAACTATAATATCGTACCAACGTACCATTGCTATGTTGGTGAGAATTCTATAACTTGGTGTTTTTAAAGACAATGTGACATTACAGGTATCTTGTTCCTATAGCCCAAAACTGCACTTTGGACACAGCCACTAATGTTGGAAAAAGTTACTTATTGACTTTGACCTAACATTGGCCTACTTTCTATTAGCTGTTGTAGCTAACTGGGCTAACCTGCCACAGTTAATGGGCATCGTAAACTACACAAATCCTGGAAAATAGTGAGCGGCTAAAAAGTGCTAGCTAGCTAGTTGACCCATTTACACATTTGCCATGTGATTAACTCATAGCTACTTAGTTGGCTGGCTAACTAGCTAACTTTTATGTACAGTATTTACCTTCGGACAAGTTCCACATTGGTACCAATAGTTTTGACCTTTCCAAAATGCAGCCAAAATTTCATTACTGTCAGTTCTTGTCTAACGTGTTTTTATATTTCCATCAACTGTCACTTTTACCACACTACATTTCCTAAAAAAATGATACTTTTACTTAAATACTATCTATCTATATTGGTGTAGCCTAAAAGTATTTTACTCCAGTATCAATGTCTTTCTATGTCCTAAGATTTTTCCTTACTTCATTAACTACAAAATAAAATCAGAATGTTTGGTGAATCAGTGGTCCTAGCTTGCAAGTTAAATCACAGGTTAATCACATAAGTGCAAGTGCAAAAAAATGCTCTCAAAGCCACAGTTAAATCTGGATTTCCAGTCAAGTCCTGCATGTCAGATTAGATGCTACATGCTAGCGATTACATTCCACTCGAAGATGAGACCGATGTCATGATAGAAGCAGAAAAGCAGAGAGAATGAGTAATGCTTTAAGGAGATAAAGATTTGTGACAGGTAACTGTGCAATGCCTGCTCCACAGCAGTGTCAGCCCTGGATAGTCAAAGCTTTTCTTTACATTTCTTTAAGTTGTGATGAAGACCTTATTTTTCTTCAAGTGTAACGTATGCTCCATTTTTAAGGTGGTGTTCAAATTGTGAAGAAGAAAACTTCATAATCAACAGAATTCTGACTGTGTGCTTTTTTAGCAGCATTTACTTTCAATTCTTGAGTATATTCAATATGATACTTTAGGACTTTTACTCAAGTAATATTCTAATAGGAGATTTCTTACCAAAGCCATCTTCTGGTTAGATAGCTGTTTTTTTATGGAAGTATGTCTTTCAGGGACTTCAGTATTGGCGCCACCATTGTTTTTCAATTGACATGAGTGGAATATGACATATCCATGGAGTGTGTCGCGGCATGGCTCATGGGATGTCAAGCAAACCAGGTGACATTACACTGAAACTGTTTTTATTGACCTCTGCCAGTATAAAGTAGCATCAACAGCTAGTAGGTTTTATGCTTTCCTAAATTAGCCTCCTGGCTAATAGAACTGGCTAGTTTAACAGACCTGGTGTAGAAACAATATACTACCACATATGCTTATCTGTTTTACCCTGGTAGTCATGTGTATACAGAGCTTTAGGCTATTTAAAGTTGTATTATTATATCGGTATTATATCGTATTATATGTATACAGTCAATAGATGTGATGGTGGCTAAGGGATTTGTGCTGCAACTGCAAAACCCGCCCACTATTTTGCTTTTATACAATCAAAAAATATTGAGGTGTTAATCCCAAAAAGCCTGTGTTTCTTATTATGCTGCAATTTATCTGCAGTAACATTATTTGTTAATTCTTCTCAGGAATACTATCTGACTGTGACCTTTAACCTTCCTGCTGGAGCATCATGTGGGGTTTGAACTGTATTGTGCCACTGCACTCATTGTAAGTCACTTCAGAAAGGACTGTGTGTTTTCTCACACATCATTAAGCTGCAGCATGACACATCAGGGAACAAACTCTTTCAGATGACACTTTCCTCACAAGCTACCAACTCCTATATTAAAGAGACAGGATGGCATTTCGAAAAGTACTCTGTTACTTTCTCTTTGCCAGACAGAAGTTTTTTTCTTTAAAAAAAGAAAAAAAGCCAATGTCAGCGGAGGAAAACGCAGAGGAAATACGAGGAGTAAAAGAGCTGAAGAGATATATCGAGACATAGGAGGGAAAAGGAGCAGAGAGTGATTCTCTCTATGCTTCTGAAGGACAGAGGAAGAGTTGCAGACACTGCACTTCCAATCAGATAGGAAAAGACCCAGTCATCAAGGTTTAGACTGAATATGTGTGTGTGTGTGTGTGTGTGTGTGTGTGTGTGTGTGTGCTGGTATAGGGAAGGAAAACTGCACTATGAGAGTACAGTACGTGTATGTGCGGGGCTGCGCTGTGGTTGCATATGAGGGATGTGTCACTGCGTCTATGTAGATGATTTACTGTGTGTGTATGTGTGCGAGACAGAAGCTGTCAAATCAGCGCTGACACACAGCAAGTACATTCTGAATAATTTATGAATATGTAAGATCAGATCTGCAAATTGATGGATTCTGCAGTGAAATTAGAGAAGAAACCAGGAGTCTTGGGCACGCTGAACTCTGAGATGCTGTCAAAGTCATGAGAAGCTTAATTCAGTTCTTTTGCGCGGCTGTTCATGCGCTCCTGCGTGCTTAATATGCATTCAGAATATTAAGTAGTATATGAACTAATAGGACCAGAACTGAGATCATGTCAGATATCAGGTTAAAGCATGTCATTATTACTTGAGATCATCAGAGCTGCAGATATAAACAGAAAAGAGGTTGAAAAAGATATATTTTTCAAAGTTTTGACCTTCCAGTCACATCTTGAAAGTGCTTTCTGCTCTGTTCTACAAATGAAAGGTGGATTCGCCTTCTTCTGCAGTCCTTATAATCGCACAGTAAGATATAGTTCAGTCTTATCTGAGCAAATGAGCAAAGCAAGCACACACAGCTTATGCAGCATGGCTAAAGTCAGCACAGTCATCTTAATCAAAACGGTATTACACCCGATATTCTTGAATAATGATGGCAGGTTTACAGCAAGTAAACATCCTCAATCACTATTCTCCGCACCGTGCTTACCAAATATTCTCTACAGTATTTAAAAAGTTACAGAGCTGTTGAGCAGTGAGATGGAGATGTTTGGCTGAGACTGAGCGTGTGTGTGTGTGTGTGTGTGTGTGTGTGTGNACACACACACACACACACACACACAAAGGACATGTTGCCATATGGGATGTTGGTCCAACTTAAACATCCATCTTGACTGACACCTCCTCCCCTGTGTGTGTGTCTGCATGTGTGTGTGTGTGTGTGTGTGTGTGTGTGTGTGTGTGCGCGCGCGTGCGTGCGTGCGCCTGTTGAGAGCTGGATGAGGGAAAGTAAGACGAAGCAGATTGAAATGGTGGGCTGAGGACAGAGAGGGAGTTGGGTAGGGGGTTGGAAGGTCTAAGGTCAAAATATGGCAAGTTTAGTTTTTCCCAACTCTTTTACTTTAGGAGCGCCTCATTTACTCGCCCCTGCACACCAGGCGGATGGGAGGACATTTGGGAACAAACCCACTGGTTCCAGGTGGTAGAAGGAAGAACACAATCAAGTGCATCTTAAGTAACTTAAGAGGTACATTTGCAGCTCATTAGCATTTAAGTGAAGTGTAGGAAAGTAGCAAAAACATCGTCTGTACTTCTGTACTTTAGCATATGTTTAAAAGCATGTTCCTGCATATAGACAATGTACAAAATCCTTACAAAATTATGTTGGTACTGGAAATAATGACTTTGCAAAGGCAACCCACAGTTTTCACTTGCCCCATTGTGGATTACCATGGTATAACAGATGACTGACAGTGCCCCGCTACAGTCAAATGTCAGAATCCCTTTCTACATTATATCTGATTGAATAAACATAACTCAGTGAACTGCAATGGTCTTTGCTCAGGATTCTCCAACTGGAAAAAGATTGCACAAGGTCTGAAACGTGTCCTGAATTATCTGCCAAAATCAATTTCTGAATAAGCTAAGGGCATAAAATAGCCCATGCAGCTGCTGATTTATAAGGCCATATGGTGTCAAACTGCTAAAGTTTGAGTTTCCAAAACTCCTTAAAACCACGTGTTTGACTGAGGACTTTGAAAACCCTCAACTAAAACATAGATTCCCAATCAAAGGGAATCTTTCATGCACTGTAACATAGTGGAAATGATAAAATTTAGCAATCTGATTTCATCAGAAACCTGACTCACATTTAACCTTTCAACTTAAGGGTTTGGTTAGATTTTAACAAACTTATTGAAGATGACCTGGACAAAAAAAGTCTGGGGACAACAAACGACAGTAGGATTCATCCTCTGGGGATAATGAATATCTGCATAAAATTTCATGACAATCCATCCCATAGACATTTCTCTCAAAACCACAACAGGCAACCTGCTGGTAGCAGTAGAGGAAAAGTCTGAGGATCACCAAAGTGAGTATGATTCATTCTCTGGGGACCAGGAATTTCAAAATTTCATGGCAATCCATTGTCATGAAGTTGAGATAATTTAGTCTGGGCTAAAGTGGGGGACCAACCGACAAGTCAACATCGCCAACCCTGCAACCCAAACATGGGTTAAAAAGTTTTGAAAATAGAGACAATAAGATGAGCTATCTGTCATGCAACCTCTGCAAGCAAAACATGAACTTCTTTATAATTAGCAAACATACATTACAACTTTAAAGGAGAACCACGTCCATTTTCAAAATTCATACGTTATTCCTATGGTCTAAAATACATGCCAAAATATTGGCAAACATAAAAAACTAAATCCAAAAGGTAGAGAGCTACAACTCAAAACTCTGGAGCTGTTCCATAGACAGTGAATTGGGAAAGATGTTCTCGATGACACTGAGAGCACCCAGAGGAATGTTTTGGGTATATGGGTATATTTTCTGTTTCATTACTGAGAGGTAGAATAAAGCTTGTTTGAGTATAAAAAAGTAAACGAACATTTTGTGACACAAAATTTGTGTATTCATTGTCAATGGAGCAGCTCCAGACTTTGTATCCTATAGCCCAGTTCAGACCAATGATTTTCAGTGAAACAAAACCATTTTAACACGTTCCAGAGAAAAGTTGCAAAGGTGTGAACTGTCCGGTCTGAGCTCGACTCAAGCTGGCTGATGGTGTCACCTGTAACTCAGCTGGTCAAATTGCTTGCAGCTGGTTACGTAAGGCTGGTTGCCTATTTCTACAGCCACTCGGCTTGTAGTAAAGTCCGCTGGTCAAATCAAAATGACCGCAGATGGCGTGTTTGCTTGCTACAGCAGGTGCTCCGTCCCTGTTGAGCCCTCTGTTTCCGTCCTTGCGGTGTGCTGTGTCAGACGGTGGGTTGCTGCTGCTGCTCGCTCTATGTGCTTATGCCCCCCCACACAAACACACACATTCTCACTGACTGATTAACTGGCACTGGATTTTATTATTATTGTGGTGTATTTATTATGAATACAGTCTATCTGATGCTCATTTTATGTGTCTCATTGTTTCGTCACTACTACGAAAACTGCAGCCAGTATCTCACTATCACTATCCTCATTCATATTCAAAGAAGATATAATGTGGCTGTAAATAATTTGTAAGTCTGAAAAGCTGCAAATCAGAATGAGACTTGTTGCATAGAGATGACAGACCGTCTCATCTAGCTGCATAAGTGTGAACCCAAAGGTTTTTAGAACGTTGCAGAACAACGCATTGCAACTAGTTGCCTGTTTCAACTTGTCGCAAATCTTTGGTCCAAACCGGGCTTAAGAAATCACAAGTTGAGACTTACTTCTATGGTTCCTGGCTTTGGAGAGTTGCTCCAAGTTTACAAGAATTGATTGAACTGTCTTAGATTATGAAAATAACATGGATTTCTTACTTGAGGTGGTGTTGTCCACGACATATTTTGTATAGTCACAACATCCCAGTGATGGTTAGCTTTAAAGAAGC
>NC_065509.1:10040353-10095353 GCF_006386435.1 Epinephelus moara | reverse complement strand
TGAAACTGATTCGTCTCTTTGGAGACAGAACAACATAATCTAACATTATCTACTACTGTGTGCTAGAACAAAACCAGACTATTCAGCACAGTGGTGCTTTCAGCTAAATGCTGACATCAGCATGCTCACAATGACAGTGCTTAAACACTGATGTTTAGTGCGAACGTATTAAAAAAATGGATACATGTTCATTCCCTTAAAAGTTGCCCCATCATGCCAAAGAAGTTCAAAAGTTCATGTGAAATTACCCAGACAATCAGCGCTGCTTCTGCACTGTATGGCCCGTTGAAAAACCACACTGGAGACTTCTGCCGGCTAAGCCGGCTACTTGTGGTTCAGCTCTCTGCTAACTAAAAATGAGTCAACCATGCAGCTTTTCTAGACTTCAAATGATATCCCAAAGAATGGTTCTAATTCTGATAGTGAAACAAGTAATTTTGCGGGGGTTGTGATGGTTAAAAGAATGTATCCACTGATTTACATGTATCTTAGTTTGTATGGGAGAAAGTGTTTTTGGGCTCCATGGCATCACGTGACAGGTGTAGCCTAATTCCAATGTTTGGCCAACATAAAAATTAGCTTTAAAGTCCAGCACACTTTCAGAGAGCCTGCTGTTTAGCAGGTATAATTTTTTTAATCATGTTCCCCACTTTAGTTTAGCATATAAGCATGCTAATATACTTAGGACTAAACACAAAGTACAGCTGAGGCTGATGGGATTGTCACTGGATTGTGAAAATCTAAATTTGTGAAAGGATGGAAGGAGGTAGGAAAGTATTTAATTTTCTAAAGTGCACTAAGAGAGAGCAGACCTCATCATCTCTATTGTGCGTAAATGAAAACACGTAGCAGCTGTGAAGCTAATCTGAAACGATATGAAGATAAATTTGAATTACTAAAATTTAGACTGCACAATGAAATGTATTATCAGGGAAAGAATGGTCGTGCAACATCCAAATGAAAACATCTCAAGCTAGATGATTATTATGAATGATTATTATGAATGTTTGGTTTGTGCAAAGGGTGTGTCACTCAGAATATCACTGGATGATTAACAGTATTCATTTCCTCTCTAGTTCTCTCTGATGTATAACTCTTTTGGTCCAGTAAAAAGGTTGAGGGAGAAACAATATCAAATCATTAAATCCTCTCTCCCTTCCTTTCTTTATTCTCTCCATCTCGTATTGTTCTTCTCTCATTTTCTCTTCCTGGCATCGGCTCTGTGTTGACATTATTGCCATCATTAATTGTAGCCTTGTCTGTGATTGTGTGTGTGTGTGTCTGCGCACTTGGGCTTCTGTATCACTGTCCCTGCAGTCAGCTTGAATCACTGCAGGAAACCTAGTTACAGTAGCCAATTAGAGGCCACACACAATAATATGCCACATACACACACATTATTTGTCTAGTGGGCTACATAGCTAATGTCTGCCCAATATGTGACCATCAAAACAACATTTCTCATTCTCTCACAATCTCTTGCTGCATTTAGACATAAAGTATTTGTTTCTTTAACCACTATGCCTGTATCTCTGTCTTTCTGTCTGTTTGTCTGTCTTGCTCTTTTTGTGTCTTGATTTTTCAGACAGTGAGGAGCCAATTACCGTCCAGGGGTCTCCAGGCTCCTTCCTTCCTGTCTCCTGCTGGTTGGCTGAGAGCTGACCAATCAAAGGTCTCATGGGGGGCAAAACGCTGACCCGAGGAAATGTCATCTTGCTGAGTGAAGATGTCTCTGTTATTTAATTTAACATGCTGATAATCTACACACTAAAGCCAGTCTTAAGCATGCATTTTCATATATATACCTTGATCTGTGGAGAATAAGGACTGTTGCTAAGATACAAAGTGGCCACCAATCCATAAGGAAACGAAGTAAACAAAGTTTAGCATTTAGTTTTATCAGATGCTTTCACTAGAATGATACAAGTGAGCTTTATTTCTGTGACCAGAGAATAATTGTGCCAGAAGCAAGGTCGATATGTGTTTTTGTCTTTTTCTCCCATAGCAGTGTATGAAAGTTACATGTTTCTTTCAGGACAAGGTGACACCAAAGTGCTACCAATCCTTTTGCAACACAGTGCCAACTTGATCGCAAATGTTATTTGCCGAAAAGCTAATGTATTCCTTTGAGGTGTGACGCATCACCAATCCATCACAGTCTTTTTAGAAGCAAATACTGTTATTGGGATTAGTAGGGGAGCGAAAAAGCTCTATTAAAGCTGCACTTGGCTTTGCTCCAGACTTATGATGTAGAGTGGCTCTGTTTGTCCGAATCAAATCCTAATTTTAGATGCATTTTTCTTAGGCAGTAATGGATGAATCAATCATTATAGTCACAATGGAATCAAAGGCTTTTCATTTGATTAAGTGACTTTCAAAGTTCCTATGCACAAAAACAACCTACATAACTGTATGTGCTGGAAAATGGTGTATTTGAAAGTTACTCAATCACATTTCAGTAGGCAATCTAGACTAATGAAGCAGTTCAGTGTCTTTGAACAGTTTTGGTATCTGACCCACAAATTTATTGTTTTGGTTCACCTTCACCGCTCTCATCAACCTATCTTCCAGTGGCAGCAGGCAGCTGTTTTCAGTAAAGAAACTTGTATCCACCCACTGCACACTACCTGGTCTCACAACCCATTCTCACGTATCGACGTTTGGTCATAGTCTTTCCAAGTCCAGATACGACATGCAAGGTACCCTGGGTGTGTTGGTTGTTGATGTTCTGGGACGCCATGTCCAGCGCTCTCTGTTACATGCTTTGTCTTCTTTCAAATACACTTTCGTTTTCACAGGAAATGTACACCTCACATACAGTCTCTTTTAAAATAAACGCACTGTGTCGGTACAACACCGCAAATTGACTTTTTTTTCCTTCAACAACAAACGCATGTGGTTGGGTTTAGGCAACAAAAAAAACATGACTAGGTTTAGGAAAAAAGAACGGTTTGGCTTAATTATCTTATCTTACGAGATGCGAACACCGCTCTCCAAATTGAAAGTCCGTGTTTGTTGGTCCCATCTACCACCCCACCTGCCCACCCTACTTGAACTTTCGCAGCCTTAACTGTAGTTCTTGTCCCGCCGCGTTTCCCCCTGACGCTGCCAGCCACCGTTAAACTATAACGCCAACTGGCCGCGTATCATGCCGACATTAAAGAATGGCTTTCTCCATCGGTGTCTGATGCCAGGTGTCACTACAACTTCGGAGTAAGACCAGGTTGGGTCTCACATAAATTTGTGAAATGACCACAAACCCTAAAGAACCTTGCGTGGTGGTGACATGTAAAATTACATGTTGACACCTTGGAAACAATGCCAATAAAAAGTCAACTATGTACACCACAAACTCCCTGGTTCAATAATGTCACACAATAGGCAGTGGTTAATGTTATGACCCCTATAGGTAGCATAAAGAGCGTGAAAGTCCATGTGGGGACGATGGTGGGTAAAGGAAGGATCAAACTAACACAGGACTTTCTCTCAGGAATCCCCTGTTTGTGTCCCATTTCAAACTTAAAGTCAGTGTAGACTTCTTTTACCTTTACGTACTTTTGTCATTTAATAATGTTCTTATTTCTCGACATAATAAACATAGTTTTGTTTTAACTTTAAATATGATCTTTTTCTATACCTAACGAAGTAGTTCTGGTGCCTAAACCCAACCATGTCGCCACCACGTAATCTAACACATCAAGTGCAACCTCCATGTATATGGTTTTAAAAGGCTGTGGTCTTCTTACGTATTTCTGTGAGATCACATTGCTAAAAAGCTAAAAGGCCTGATATTTCCCTAAGAAGTTTGTGGAGACAAATAACAGAGCTAAAAGGAGAGTCAATGTTGGATTTACATTTTTCAGGTGGCTTGCAACACTACTTCAGATGAATGCCAATCTTGCTCTGTGTGTTTTAAATATATAATTAGGCAAATGCTTGCTAAAATCTTTGTCAACCAAAGTCTGCTGCCTCCAAATGACCAATAAAAATGATGACTGATTTCAAATCAAATCAATTCACTGTTTATTTGAGACTCTTAAGTAAAATATTTAGCACAGAGGGAATGCTTTGTTCTAAACTGCCTGAACAGACTCAAACAACCTCCACCCCCAGCAGACACATTTTTAAGTGACATCAGCAAACCATGTACATCTCTGGGTTTGGTTTATGTCTGCAACAAAGAGAATTTTCTGATTTCTACATTTGTCTGTCACACAAAAGCCTCCCTGTAGTTCTCTGTGGCTGAAACCCTTTCTGTGTCCATGTAAATTTTTTACATGCAAGAAGGAAGCGTAACTAACAGACTGAAAACTCCCACCCAAGTTCATTTCAGAGCCCTGCTGCTGTAAAAAGGTGGATTTCAGCTGTAGCTACATTTGTATGTTAAAGTACCTGGCGTGTAGTCACAAAAGCATCACTCTGTGAGTGTCTGTGCCCTAAACCTCCTCTGTGTATCCGTGCACATTCATGTTATACCACAACAAACCATGACTAACCAAGTGAAAAGTTCCATTTGGTCTCCATCCAGAGCCTGTTCCCTGTAAAGACTGGGCTTTCCACAGCAGCTCCATATTCAGGAGTGTCTCACAAATACTGTAACCTCACAGAGGTGTTCGCACCCAGCGTCTCAAGCCAAACCCTGCAGTCCTCAGTAGCACTGACAGTGATCTGACTGGGTTTGAACACTGGGATGTTCACATGGATACTAAGGCCTGAGGCTAAACTGAGTAGGAGGCATCAAGAGTTGCTTCCTCCCAACTGCACACAGAGGGCAACTTTGAAATACAAAACATGTTCTCCTACACCTCGCTTACTCTTCTAGTTCTCTTAGACATATCTCTTCCTGTCTCTCTTACTTAATCTGTACATCTGTATCTTTCGCTCTTTTTTCTTTAAATACTCCTCTCTCTAACATGCCAAAGATACTGCCTCCCAGCAACGCGAACAAGACGGAGACGAGGGTTTGAAATAGAAGAAAAGGTTTCTCTGTAACCACCAGTGCTGCTCTTTCCAGCTCGTCTCCTTTTCCAATTCATGTATTCTGTAGGAAGGTCTGCATTCTCACGTACACACACATACAGACAAACACTGCATTTTTCATTGTACCTGAGACCTCTTCCAATGCAAGCTTTCTAGGTGGTAGAATATGTGTTCCTTATATAATCTTCACTGGTGGGGTTTCACAGCTCGAGAGAAGAGAGATTCTTTTTCATCTTCTTTTCTGAAACTCTGCCTTTTCCTGCTCCCTTTTCACCTTACATTAACCTGCATCTTAAGTCTAGATCATGTGTTTACATAATTTAGATGGAATGCATTTGCTGTATGCTGGACATTTAAATATGCCCCACTCCCTTATAATTTGAACTCTTTTAAAGCTGACATTAAAGACCTGGCCTTGGGTGTCCCCACCCACGATCCAGAATAATGCAGCTTTCATCTTAAAGGTTCCTAAATGGGTTGAGGTCTCTGATCCTTCAGTGGTGTGGCTGGCCAAACCTTCATTGAGCCTTGGCTGAATTTACATTGGAGTTTATGTTTTGTGGGTTTTATGCCTGATCGTCCAGGAGCGAGGGCTTCCGCTGGGGAAATTACAGTTTTAGTTTCATTTATTCACAAAAATCTCTCTCCCCTGACTGTCCAGCTGCCAAAATACAAATGAGACAAGAGAGGAGCTGATAGAAACTCTGATAAGCCTGTTAATGAGAAGCCTTAATTAAGGTTTGCAAGCAGCAGCAAGAGATTCACGGACTTTCTTTGCACTGGGTTTCGCCTCTCAGGCAAGAGGTTAGAAGTGGAAGTGTTCAACCTTACTGGAGATTGTGGGGGCTTAAAGAAGCACTGCCATCTCCTCTGCCTGATTGTTAATCTATGTTTCTTCATTTAATGTCCCCATAAAAAAAGGGAAAAATGTACATGAAAATATGGTCGGAAATGACAGTGCTGTTTGTAGTTCAAATGGAAATGCAAGGCTATCTATCATAGACAAGTATGACATCTAGATCGAGGAAATTAAACATGGTCATATAGTTAGTGTATTAGTGTTATCAGCTATTTTCAAAATTGATATTAATTTATAAAAATGCAATAATTGGTGAAACAACCTTCATAATGCTCCCCACATATTTGAAACCAATCCTTCACCCTTTTTTCAGGAGGCAAGGGAATAGAAAACAGTCAGGAGAGAAAGAGGAGCTTTGGGTTTTTCCCTCAACTTACTACTCAACCTGTGGAAACATTGGTTTAATGTCGGTGTTGCTCTGGAGGAGCTTTGTCAAGTCCATATCCCTGGTGATGTCATCAGGGTTATCTTAACTTGGGCTTGGTATTGACAAATGTTTTTAGCAGACAGCCTGTGTTAGAAACTCAGCATGGAGTTTGAAAATCATCTGCATTTACCAGTGAGAGTTGAACAAAAAGATGCCAAACTAGGGACTAAAAGTTGAGACATCGTTACCTCTGCTTCTTTGATTTTTTTTTTAATATTTCTTTCTAGACCTCCAACTCTAGAAGTAGAATAAAGAATTGCCAAGTAACAGAGAGCTGCAAATCCTGCAAATTCTACAATTAAAAGAACCCACTGACTATCGGTCTGACAACAATAAGCCTCTGGGAGCAAGAGCTAGTAGTTTTGGGGAATCCAGTCATGCCAGTGGATATCTGGGCCAAGACTTCCTCTGATGTGTGCTACTCATTTTTTTTGGAAGGGGGTGCCATCATGTAAGAATTTCACTGTTTCACTTGCGCCTGCTTCAGTGGTCAAGGAAAAGCATGTGGACAAACTAATCTCAATAAACAACATAGATCCATATGGTGTGGCAGCTCAAGGCTGGACTACAGACCCTGATTCACCACCTCTGTTCACACACCTGCCCATTGTAAACTATCTCATTTTTGGACTGAATGCATACACTGAGGTAATAGAATTAACAAAGAATTTACCTCAAAAGATAGCACCCCTGTCCCACACAGTGTGACAGGGGTGCTGTCTTATCTTAGTCTTATCTTAATGCATTGCCTGCAGATTCTGCATAGTAGTATCATAGTAGTATTATAGAAATATCTGTTTATAGAGATTACCCTGATATATTCTATATGAGCCCAACAGGCTCACAAGCTTTATGCCAGATAACATCAGGAGAGGCTTTGGGTTCTTGTTTTTTTCAGTATCAGCTTTTTCTAATGAGAATGACCCACCTCTAGATTCTAACAAAGACTTTGAAATTCATCAAAATTGCCTCTAACCCTGAATCGCATACTTCTTCCTCTACCCACTCTTATTTCAGTCAGCCCTTCATCATTCCACCAACAGAAACAGACAAACAGCCGACCTGGAGAAAGAGGCAGAAAAGGAGATTGATAAATTGATAGTGACGGAGAGGGATTAACAATGAGAGAAATTGGTAGAAAGAAGAGATTACAATGGAGGAGTGGGTGTGCTACTACAATTGTGTGGGATGATAGGTGGGATATAGCATGTGTGTGGGTGTGCGTGCATGTGTGCAGAGGTCACGGTGGGGCTATGGGCAGCATTGTGAAAAGGACGATTGGTGTTAAATTGGGGTGAAAAGAGGCTTAGGTAGAAATAGAGAGACTGAGTGAGAGAGAGAGAAAGCAAGGGAGAGATAGTCACCCTTCACTCCACACATGGATTAGAGGCTATAGAGACATTGACAGGCTCAAAACCTGGCTTACACTGCTAAAGCCCTGCAGACACACACACACACACACACACACACACACACACACACACAACTCAGTATGTGTCAGGCCTAACAGCTACAGTATATTTAGCAGTGGAAGAGAATGCTTGGCTGTTTGGCTGTCAAAATTTCTCAGTTTTGCTGAGATTTATCTGCTGATTTTGAAGGTCTCGGCAGACTGGGCACATTTTTAGACTATTCAGATGGGCAATATTCTCAGCATCTATGACAGCAATATTTTTCATGCTCCTTTCATTATCCAGCGGCTATGCATACATACAGAATCATAATTCCTTCTGAATGAGGATCCCAAAGCAACTGTTTACCAAACAAATAAGTGATTTGATTAAGTGCTACTGTGGCCTGCTGGAGAAGTTTGTCAACTAGCCCAGCTGAATGCCAATATGTTGTGATCTTCTTTACAATGAGGAAACTGCCTTTGCAGAAGATGCTTCTCCTACATTATGTATGAATATCAAACCACATCTTACCTGTTCATTGGCACAGTGGTGCTTCGCGCTAAATGCCAGACACTAACTTGATCACAATGAAAATGCGAACATGGTGATATTTAGTAGATAATGTTAACTTAGTTAAACGTGTGAGCATGACAACATTTGGTGATTCGTTCTACATCCAAACTACAGCTGAGGCTGACAGGAACGTCACTAGTTTCGCAGGATTTTTGGCCATAAAGCACTGTAAAAAGAAAGGTTTGTCCTGATAACAGTTGATGAGAAGTCAGAGGTTGAGCTAAGTTATTCAAATTCATTCTACGAGGGGAATGAGTGTATCAAATATCACACCAATCCATCCAGTAGTTGTTGAGATATTTCAAAAGGATCAGTAAAGTCCTTAGGCTATATCGTCTGAAGACCATGAATCTCTGTACAAATTTTTGTGCCAATCCATCATATAGATGTTGAAACATTTCAGTCTGGAGCAAAGCGATGGTTAAACAAAGCTACAGACTAACACTGCAGCCCAGATGGTAGAAGAAAATGTTGGCATTGTACATTTCTGCAAACCATAGATATGTAGCATTTGTGCATTTCATACACGTCATATCAACGTTTCTAATCGGGAGGTGGAAGAGACAGTTGATCGCCTGTCACCTTGGGGAGATACCAGCCAAGCGGCAGACAACTGCAGACCACTGTCAGAGACAAACAAACAAGAAAACCCAATTGTTTTTAGTTAGTCATTGCTGTGTTTCCAGCACACTTTTGGTCACCAAATGTGGGTTTGAAGCGACCCGTCGTTACTTTCACCAGGGAAAAGGCCAAGAAAACCAGTTATTTCATCAGAGCCATCACTGCTTTTTCTGCTGGGATTGTGCCACAAAAAGCGGGTGCTTTAGGCCAAAACTTTTTTGTGCCAAAACCTAATCACATTAACCACAGCTTTGTTTAAATGTAGAGTGTCATTGTATCCACTACATGATAACATACAAATGTAACTTTTCAGTTAGCAGAAACATAAAATGCCACATGTATTCTGTCAATTAACTGGACATTGCCATCCCCAGAGCCATCTTGGCTAAAAATAAGTGTAGCTGTTGTTTCAAGCTGTGTTTGGCCATACCAGCAGTTTTGCATCTTGTTGCTTATTGACTACAAAGCATGCATACTTGAAAACAAAGCAAACAATTCTGCAGACTATAATGTTTTGCTACCTGTTTTCATTATAGTAAAGTATCAGTTTAATTATCAGACCCTTCAAATGTGTATAAGTTACGTAATACATTATAGTGAAAACCTTCTAGTCTGAATCAAGTCTGGTCAAAGTTCTATTAATATTTGATCGCAGTTTCACAAAAAAAATGATGTTCACTTTGATAAATTAAACAACTAATTTCCAATAAATGGGAACCAGTGGCCTCCTATAAAAAAACGAACAAACAAGAAAAATAGATCCAAAAATCATAAACTGTACAGCAAATACTGTATTTGAGAATTCAGGTAAAGTGTACTGGGTGTAGTGTGTTTATATTGTAGGATGTAGTTTATATAGTTCAGTCAGGAACACTTTCATCAAAGAAAACTTTGTTTCCATTGGCAGTGTTATATTTGGCAGTTGTTCTGGGGCCTCTCCGCCTTTCCAAGGCCTACGCAGAGACCCTCATGCCTGGAAAGTCTAAGGCGGAGAGAGCAAACCTCCCTGCCCTTCCATGTGCCTACATGGAAAGCCTAAGGCAGAGAGAGCAGGAGCAAAGACCACCCCGGGAACAGAGCAGAGCCAGCATCAATGACAAATAGAAATGACATTGATGACTCAGACACAACATGAGAAGGAGGAGCTGGGGTGGAGACAGGTTGCAAAGCAGCTTGCAGAGGAAGAAGCAACAGTAGGCAGGCCAGAGCAGTTTAAATAGGGCACCCTGAATGAGATTCCACAATCGGTTGCATAGAAAGGAATCATGTGATCTATCAGCTGACTCCCTTCCCTCAATCTGCTGCTCCATCAGTTGATTGGGCTGTTTGAGATCAGCTGATGTAGCTGGGGTGTGAGCTGAGCTTGACATTGTGTCCTGCCTAAACTAAAGCTATGCTCAATATCAGTTATAAGTCATTAATAAGAGCAAATCTGGTGTTTCTCTGTAACTAAAGTCATTAGATACAACTTTTAAACCCTTTCAACTATCCAGTTTGGCTGGTTGTGTTTTTCTGTGGTCGCAGTATCATGGAATAACAGGATGTAAAGTCACGTCCTGGTGTGCCACTGTGTTCCAGGTACCAGTCTCAGATTGAATAAAAGGAAATATCTGTTTGCTTTTATCCTAATTGGCTTAACTATTGCTCATCCACATTTACAATGCACCATCACCTTCACATTGCCACAGAATGGTTTTACATTCTCCCTCAAAGTACAAGGGTTAGAAGTTAGTTAATCTTGCCAATAATTTGTTTTGGAGAGAGAGAGGATTAAACATCAATTTATTCCATTTCAAACAGAGAGAGAGAGGAGAGACAGACAGAGGCAAACAGAGAAAAAGAGGGAGAAAGAGTTCTCTCTCCAAATGAGTTTAGTTTAATTAACACTGTCATTGTTTGAATGGAGAAGACAATCTCCAGAGAATTACAAGATAATGTGCTGCCGATGTTTATCTCTTAAGCTAACCCTAGGCCATTTATAATGAAATTTTTACTGATGTTGATTTATTGCGACAGCCATTTTATTGATTTCAGAAGCAGCTGGCTGGATAGATTTCATGATTGTGCGAGTGCTGATGTCAAGCCCTTAATATATTATTCCACTTCTAATCATTAACTAAATTACTTTAATTTGGACTTATTTGTTCTCCATAAATACATAATTAAGAAAAACTGTATTTGGGCAAATTGTTGTTTAGAAACTTGTGACGCATACTTAAGTTTAGTTAGGAAGAATACCACCTTATATACTGCACCAATGACATCTCTGTTTCATTTTCAGATCTTCTACTTGTCCAACATAAGTTTTCCAACACTTCCTCAAACATAGGACCCTTCACTATATCAACCTACTTGTGCAACTGTTGCTGCCAGTCTTTATTGTATAAAAACGGGCTGGTATTGGCCTAATGTTTATCCCACTCTCGAAGAGACCAAACTGTTTGACCTCTGTGAGTGCAGCTAATGGAGGACAGATTAATAAGATATGTTACTAACAGCAATCATTATCATCACATCGACACCAAACTAAAAGTCTGAGTTGAATATTAACCAAGGTTGTTCAACACATTCTCACTCCAACACTTGCTTAGTGTCCCTACACATCAAACTAGGATGCTCTAGATACTCCTCTTCTGACACTTTTGGATGTTAGGGGAGTCAATATTCATTCTTACTAATATGACATAACATAACATCACATACCTCATGTGACATACTACGCTATGCTAAATAATTTACCATTGACTTCTGATTAAACCGGGATATTAAAGGCAGTCTCCTGAGTGAGAATTCTGTGTTTACATCCACAAACACTCCTGCTTGCCTTACTCAGACTTGGTCACTCTTTATACTATGGCAATTGCTCAGAGTGTCAGATAACAACGTAGCCCAATTGGTGGCATCCAGGCACTAAATGGTACCTCAGTGTTTTGGTAACTGACACCACATTTAACAAGTTGGAAGTGAAAACAGGTTGGTTTGAAAAGAAAAAAAAAAAAGAAAAAAAAGTATTTAAGTCACTGTAGTGATCAAAGTATTCTTAGCAAAGTCTGCATTCTCCCTCTGCACTAAGCAAAGCAACAGTTTGGGTAACATGCTTAGCTGATTTGCTGTCTTGTCAAGAGTTAGATAAGAATACGGCTACAGCGAACAGCTAGCTAGCTTAGCTTGGGTAAAGTGGGTAACCTCACTCCATTCAAAGGTACTGAAATTCTCCTACTAGCACCTCTAAAGCTCAGTGCTAAACAGATTATATCTTGTTTGTTTATTTCTTCCGAAAAAATCACTTTGCAGTTTTACATGTGCTGAACTACATTTTGGCCTTGTGCTCTAACTTTCTCTAGTATTGTCTTTACTTTAAGGTTGCAGGTTCTCATCTAAGTCACACCAAGAAAGTGAGAAAACACTCTTCCCAAAATGTCAAACGTTTCCTTTAGGAGTCTTGTTTTTCAGCTATAATGTTAACACAGCATCAGGTTTGTATGATATCTGACAAAACAGCACCCCACAAATAGTGTATCATGAACTTATATAGGTAAGGATAAGGAAAAGAAACCTGGTTGGGCCTTGTCATGTTGTGTAATTGACCTTAAGTTACGTGGGTTAGGTTAAGGCATGAGGTTGATATGTTATCTAAAGTCAACAAATTAGCATCCGTACCAGTGAGGTTGGGTTTAGGAAAAAATTCATGGCTGGGTGTCATTACATTATGTACTTAACTAAAAGTTATGCAGGTACGGTTTAGGAGAGGAAACTTGACAACAGACTTTAAAATATTTCAAAGTTTGCTTGACCGATCCTTAAGTAGACTTTTTCTCTTTGCATTACTTTCTTCTTTACTTCTATTACTGGCCCACTGGTTATACACAAATTCTGGTATATTATTTTCTGTAGGTAAATGAAAGAACAGTGCATGACAACAGCCTGGAGGGACAGCGTTTCTACAACTCAGGGGCAAAAGCTCTTTTAACATCGACAAGTGCATATATAGTACATGACCATCATGTGGTAGAGTTTTCCAATTTACTCCTCTATGGACAAAAGAAAAACTTCACAGCACCACGACAATGGCTTCTCAAGGCTCCCTGTTGTGTGAGTTTGATTGGGCTGTATACCATCTGGGCCCACTGATGGGCTGGTAAACATACGGCAGTCATCTGTGACATTGAAGTGGTAACCAACATTGTTAATAAAGGCATTTCACCCATTGTTGCTATCACGCTGCTTTTCAGGCACGTGAGGTTACTTTGTGAGAACGCTGCCTTTCTAGCTGTTCCTCCATTTGCTGCTGGGACCTATATTCTCATTACTCATGCACTCAATTCTCAAATCACAGCAAGCACTAAAAAGAAGAAAATGTTACGCTGGAATTCTTTACATTTGCGATAGTGGTTGGAATCGGGCGTTTTGTCAGATGCAACAGCCAAGCTTTTCACAGCCTGTTTTCCCATCCAGCAATAAAATCACAGCTTAATGTCATTGCCAAAGTGTTCCCATCTACTCCTGATTCCAGTCTATTACACCATGTATTCTTCATTTGATGTTAACACTTAGATCTAGAACATTTGCTCCTCGATTACATTTTTCTTTTATTGTGCTGTTGATTTTCTCTGATGTTTCTTCTGCTGATCTTGTATTTCATCCTCATTTTAGTCGCTCTAAAATATTGAACAGCACTTAATCTATAATCATTTCTTAACATCCAATCTCAGTGTTGTCTTTGTAAATACATGCCTCAATATCTTAAGCTCAGACCTCACACTCGCCATCCCTTTTTTCAGTAATCCCATCCTCTCATTCTTTGACTACATCTTTATTCAGGGACACAAATTGGTTCTTCAGAATCAAAATCTCCTCTCTGAGAAATATTTAGGTCACTCTTTAGAAGTGGTGCTGCTACCACAGCTGCCATGAAAGAGGTTTCTTCCACATCACTTCAACACATGTTGTGCTGGTCTTCTGCTTTATGTGTAGCTGGAGCATATGGTTCTTTTATTCTGTCTGATAGATCTCTCCTGCCTACAGGCCTGGTTACACCAGAAAGTGGCACAGTGGCATTCATCCATGTGTCTTGGGGAAATATTTGGTGCTAGAAGCTTGGTGACACAGTGAGCACTTTCAGGGCTAATTGGTGAACTACTGTAATTCTCTAGATAACTACTAACACAGCTGGGAACATGCTGGCACTAGTCACTCACAATAGCTCCCTGAGCTCTTTCTATGTATCCTGTACTGTGCCGTTTACACCACCTGGATTTTAATTCTTGAAAATGTACATCATTTAATTCAATAAAGACTTATTGAAGAGGAAGCAAAACACAGAGCTATTAAAATATTCAACAGTCTTGGTTCACTGTTTCACTCAGTAACTCAGCACTGCAGAAGTCCTGGTGTCATTTTTCATCAAAACCTCATCTTAGACAAACAAGTCAAGTCAATGATTCCATCCTGCTTTCTTCATATCAGAAACAAGTCAAGGAAAAGACCATTTCTTTCTCCCCAAAACCTGGAAACCATTATCCACGCCTTCATAACTCGTCAGTCAGACTACCATAACTCCTTGCTCTCCGCCATCAGCTAATCCAAAACTCTGCTCCCAGGATTCTGACTCAGGCTAGGAAACATGACCACATTTCACCAATCCTAGTTTCCTTACACTGGCTACCTGTTGCTTTTAGAATTGCTTTTAAGATATCACTGATTACTCACGAACCCCTGAGAGGCCTTGCCTCAAGTTATTTCTCAAATCTCTTATTGCACCATTCCCTTCCCACCGCCTGAGATCTTTGGATGCATCACGCCTTGTTGTTTCAAGGTCCACATTCACATTCAAAGTTGGCAGAGCCTTTGCAGTCAGGGCTCCTAGACTTTGGGATGACCTGCTTGAGGAGATCAGGTTGCAAACTCTGTCTTCTCTTTTCTAATTTACTTATGTGTTATGACATTTAGTTTAGTGTTTTATTATGTGTTTAGTTTGTTTCTTTCTTATTATGTTTCAAATGTGTTCTGTTTTTACGGAAATGCACTTTGTAACTGAGTTTTGAAAGGTGCGTTAGAAATAAAGTTTATAATTTTTATAATTATCTAAAGATAATCTTGTAAGAGGATTACTCCAGCTGCAATACAATGACCAGCAACCTAAAATACATGTGAGCCAGGGCCTCTTTCCCACTCCCAAAGTACTCAAAATCACTTCTTTCCTGCTATATTAGGTGTCACCACTGTAGAACCATATTTTGCCATTATGACACACACACACCAACTTACAGGGTGAAAACAATACCACCCCCCACGGTTGCTGCTGGTAACAAGCTTACTAACTGGTTGATAACTACAGGTTAGCATGTTCATTAGCCTTGCTGTTATTGGGACAATAAGTCCACACAGTTTATTCATAAGACAGATTTGTACCACTGACTCCTGTCTACATACCTCAGCTGTGGAGCAGTTTCTACCCTGACAGAGGAAATTTAAATAGATGTCTACCTAGCTAATTAGCTACAATAGCTTCCCTAAACACTGACAAGACAACTTGGTATTGGTCATTGATGCAAAATTCATGTCAAAGAGGATCAAAGTTAACTAATATTAAACTTGAGGCAAAAAAAATGTGGTTTACTTTGTCCTTGTAACCAAAGCCACTGATCACTTTGATTCTATTAAAATTATTTGATTTAGATGCGAAATTTACCTTGAGTTCAAATGCTAGAGTGACCAGGCTTTAATTATCTTAATTAGTACATTAAAAAGAAAGAAAATAAAGATGACAATTTTTTATAAAACATTCTATTGTTCTTGCGTTCATATTTTCACGTTGTAGCAGCAGTTACTTCTTGTAAGCTTCCTCCTACCAGCACACTATGCAGCAAGCCAGCATTTATCTGAAACGTCAGTTGCTATTAGTAGCAAGCCTCCGCTTACTGCCGAACGTTTCATTCCAGTTGGCCTTTCTCTGGTAAGAATTTCAGTGCAATTTTGTGGATATAAGTATGTACATTTTTCTATCTACTCCCTGATTGTTGCTATATTCACGAGGTATTTCTAACCCCATCAACAGAAATATAACTGCATGCCACATTATCTTGTGTTCACACTGAAAGAAATTTGCAGGATAAATTTGCAGGATATTACACATAAACTGGAACTTTCTTTATGGATAAACAAACCCCGTTCAAGGAAATGAGTGAGAAAATAAGATCATTTGTATGCAGTTGTGAGAAAATTAGGCGACAGTGGTGAAATGTCACGCTAAACCCCAGCGGGGAGATATTAACATTCGGACCTATTACATTTTAATGGAGTGGACAGGGACAGATATTTTGGGAGGGACCATATTGTTGTTCATTACTGAGCCTCCCTCTGTGAGACACAAGCACACGCCAACACGTACACTGACCAGCAGGTGTGTGTGCATGCCTGTGTGTGTGTGTGTTCAAGCATCCTTTGCCACAGTGTGTATCTGAGAGAAATGATGGATAGATGTCAATGGCAGGTCTTCCTCTCACTCTCCCTCCCCTTGTGTGTGTGTGTGTGTGTGTGTGCGTGCGGCTACATGTGTGATAGATGGGTGCAGGAGCAGAGGTCTTAGTGTATTTGTCCAGACTCCATTAAACACCTGTTCACTGGCCTAATGCGTACGGCCCTGTGTCCTCAGGCTGCTGCAGCAGACATTCTGTACACAATAAAGCCTTCAGAAGTGAGCAGTTTTTTATGTTAGATAATATTTTTAACAGGATAAGGTTTCACATAACAAAACAAACACCAACAAAAGAACAGACTTATTGTACACTGAGCCCGGTCTCCAACATAAAATTGTCAAATCTAACACACTTGAATTATTATGATATCATATCACCATCAAAACTGTACAATTCTCAAAAAGGTATTCTTAATGCATGACCTCAATGGAATATCTAATCTCATGACTAAAACTCAAAAGTACATTAAATGACTCCTTAGGAGGCATTTAGACAAAGACACAGTGTAGATGTGGGCAAGGTGCTTCAGGTACTGGTTAGATTATTAAATATAACTGAGGTGACAGTTTTGCTTTTACTCTTGGAAGTCCTGTTTGAGTAATAAATCCATGAATTTGAAGGCTTAGCAGATGGCAAAACTCTACACTGGTTCATAACGTGCCCTTTATGAGACAAGATTTATCAACGATAGAAAGGTTTCATGGCAGCCATTCTTGGCAATCATTACATGCTCAGTCTACAAAATTGCAAGGTAGATGTAAAAGTACAACAAAGCCATTCTGATTCCAAAGTCTACTAAGAATGTGTGCCTGTTTGCAGGCATTTGATTGGTTTGGGCAGTGCCAGGGGCGGAGCAAGACATTGTAAACTTTGAAGGATCAGACCAAACCAAGGGGGACCTTGGGCATACTCCACCAGGGAGATTTTTCCTCCATTAACAGTGGCTATATGAACTGTTTTTGAAGCCATTTGAGATGACTGAGTGCCTAAAAACCTGTACATCATTTGGAAAAAATATGAAAGTTACTATGGAAAAATAATCATTCTGTAGAGCTTACACCCTATTTTATTTTCTGTCTTCATCATTATAAAACTGTAACACAAGAAATGTTGAGGATTACTCATTTTCACTCCTGCCATATAAAATAGGCAAACATGCCTGATGTTACTATTTTTAAGTTAGATAGCATAGGTAGGGTGGGACTTTGGCTTAGTCAGCATGACTAATCTTGAAATCTATTTTGTTATATGATGCTGGTGGAGTTCACTGAATGAATGATTGGCTGACAAATCTGGTGGCGGTCCAAAAGGGGGTCGTGGGTCCGTTCTGAATGGACCACAAGTGACGAATGTGTCAAGTTTGTAAAAAACACACTTCACTTTGATGTACAGTGAATATACAGCACAGAGCTTTTATTTTGAAGGGCTGTTTCCTGCTGTAGAGTGAGTGAATAACAGACAGCTACTTAACAGAGACAGCAAAGTAGTTTGATGACATGGCCAAACACAAGTATGCCGCTGAATATTTTAAACTTTGTGGACCTTGAACTAATGCCTACACTAAAAGTAAACACTGGGCATGATAAACTGTTTGTACAAACATATTTTGGTGGAGGACAGGCTCATAAATGCCACAACTGTAAGAGAGCCATCTCAAAAACATCTGCCATTATGTCAACGACACTGGAATTTTACTTGTATTTTAAAACATAATTTAAACATGTCAGACAAAACTCATCTCCAGTGGGGTTGGCAGCAGAAATTTCAGGGATATTATCTCTCAACATGTCTCAGAACAATGCTGTTACCACAGCTTGACACCACAGAGTGTGAGAAAATGTGGGTTTTTTTGTGTTATAGGTTAAAAAAAAATAAATCGCAAGCATTCACTCACTCAACTCTTCTACTAGGACCCACTACACAGCCGTAGTGCCATCAGGCTGCTCTACTACAAGTGCCTGGTCTGACCTTAATAAGCTGCTTGTTGTCCCTTCTAATTCTGTAAAGCACTTTGCTAATGGCCTCAACATCAGCCGCTGACATGACTGTCACCATAATAACCTGAGTGTAACCACTTAGCACTAACATTAGCGCCGGCTGTGGCTGTGGCAAAGGACAGGTACAACATTGATTCTCACAACCTTATTGAGAGTGTGTGGCAGCCATGTTGGGGCACAGCAGTGAATATCAACCTGATATTCACTGTCTATCACTGTTAATTGTATGGAGATGACTTTAATAAGCCCAGTGGGTGTCAGCTCAGTCAGTTATCATATGGATAATGTCCTCCGCATCCACGTCTCTGTCATGGCTGTCAGTGCAATCGAATTAGCATGACTGAAGCACTTAGCATTAACATCAGTATGGGTGATGGCTCACTACTCTAACTGCAGCACTTTACATTTATGGAAGTGGTAATGATCGCTCAGCATCCATTATCTCTCTCTCACTCTTTTCCGGATGTGTCCTCATGTCTCTCCATCTTCCTGTCCTTTCCCTCTTCCTCTCCTCCTCCATCTTTCTGTATTTAGTTTACTTTTTATACCTGTCCTCACCCTTCCTCTGTCCATTTTAATTATGTCCGATGATTGATTCTGTGTAGCTCTGCCATTATATTGTGATTACAGATACTGCAGTTGTCAGTCACACACACACACACACACACACACACACACACACACACACACACACACACACACACACAGATAGCAGTGGATTCCTAATGAAGTGTCAGCAGTCTTGTGGCAAGCAACAATGGAACCCAAACAAATGAAAATGCACACACACACACACACACACACACACACACACACACACACACACACACACGCACACAGCCTCATGTCAACAGGCTCTACTCTTCCAGTTAATAACATGTCACTAGTGCTGACACTGCACTATCTACTTAACCAACACTGCTTGAGTGTGTGTGTCTGTGTGTGTGTCTGTGTCTGTGTGTGTGTGTGTGTGTGTGTGTGTGTGTGTAAGATGGAGGGAAAAAAGGAGAAAAGAGAGTGACACAGATATAGTTTGTGTGTGCATGTGTGTGTGTGTGTGTGTGTGTGTGTGTGTGTGTGTGTGTGTGTGTGTGTGTATGATTTAACAGGAGTGGGCAGAGTGTATTAAGTCTGCCATTGTGAGCACACAGTAGAATGGCTTTTATTCTAATCAGAGTGTTAATGTTTAAGCTGTTAGTTTCAGTAATTCATTCATTACTATGCCAGTCTGCCCTTCTCTCAGACACACAGTGAAAAAGGCTCTCTTTGGATCAGTGTGTAAAGTGACTAAGATTTTTACAAAATTGTAGCCTTAAAGCATGAATGGGCTTAAGGTAATTCTCTCACCGTAGTTATTGATACGTAATTTAACACAATGATTTTCAAGATACACTGCTATGAATGGAAGCCAGACAGATGAGGTAATGGAGATAAAAGGAGTCCAAAGCCTGGAAAGCTCATTCGGTAATTCCAGTAAACTGCACAAACCACGCTGGTCTTCTGCAATCTAACCGCACCAAAGGAGCAGAAATTCAGAATCTAAGTTTTTGAACACTTGTAGTTTTATGGAGCTATGTTTTTTTCTTCCATTGGGTTCAAAATGAACGGTAAGGAAAAATGACAACAACTAGGTGAGTTTAAGTTTAATGTGTTTAATGTAAAAAGAAAACAAAATCTAATCGCTGTCATAAATGCTATTTGTTATTGCAAAACTTTAGTTTTTCCAATGATTGTAAACAGTCATTGGATCTGTCAGGCTGGAGAAATGTTTGCGGTAATGTGACCAAAAATATTTAAGACCCATCAAATCTGAATTTAGGACTTTTTAAGGACCTGTAGACACCCTGACCTCTCTGGCCTTACATTTAGATGCTCTTACACTAATACGTCATACACTATACTCCTGCATCAGCAGTGCATTGGATATAAATTGAGTGCTGGAGAACTGTCTGATTTTATGTCCTGTCAATCTGGTTTCAAAAGAAGTTTGTTTAAATGCAAAGGCTTTTATTGAAAGCCATATGCAGGCCCAGCCAAAACTCTCCTATAAAAAAAAACAACTCCTCAAATAACTTCACAACTTTAAAAACACATATCTGAATCAATAACAAAACTGAACTGTAGAGACATTCATTAACAGGTGTATTTCAAAAAAGCACATCCTGATTTGGTGACTTGCTAAGATATATTTTGACATGTATTTGCAGTTCAAAGTGTCTTATTTTGCTTCATGTGTCACAGAGAATCCGCTTTTTAACAAAGGGCCACACAACACAAAAATATCTGTGAAACATAAAAATATTTGGTGTTTGGGAAATGAGCTGAGCTGAGTTGATTATCTCTGCTTGTTAAAGCTGACTATCCCTTTGTGGAAAGTTACAGTCAAATTAAAATGCCCTCACCAAATAAATACAATGTCACTTTCTAGTCAGGGCTGCTGCCTTTGAGTTTAGGCTTCTTTTTTTTTCTTTTTTTCTTTTGGTGTCTGTTTTCGCCACATCAAAGTCATCATTAGCGGAAAATATCGAGTCACATAGGTATATGTGTAGACACACATGCAAATGCAAAAATCCCAGTGCTGTCATCATTAGCAAGGTAAACACAAACACACACATATGCAGTGTCTTTGAGGTGTTTGTCTATGTGGCTTGTGACTGTGGCAGATGGTTTAAATTATACAGCTGAGAGAAAGTGGAAATCACTGAGAGGTGGTGAGCTATTGTTGTCTTTAACTTCCTGTCTGTCTTCATGACTGTCACTTTACTTTCCTGTCTTCCTGTGCTTCTGCTGCCTCTCCATCTGTTTTTCTTTTCCCCACCTTCTTTAGTGTCATGACTGTTTATAATCCACATCATAGAACTACAGAAAACATTGGTCTTTAAAGAACAGTTCACCAAAATTCTGAAATATATATTTCCCCCTTACCTGTAGTGCTATTTATCAGCTTAGATTGTTCTGGTGTGAGTTGCAGAGCATTAGAGATATCGGCCATAGAGATGTCTGCCTTCTCTAAAATATGCTGGAACTAGATGATACTTGGCTTGTGGTACTCAAAGTGCCAAAAAAAGTTCAATTAAATTTTGAAAAACTCTCACTTTGGTGTGAGCAGTTTCATGTAGGATTATCTTTCTACCAAACTACTCCCGCCAATCGTATCACCATGCAGAAGGAAGCATGCATGTAATGACAGCTAAGTCTACAGCTCAGCTGAGGAGGGTACCATTAATGTTTACATCTTATGCTGTCACGAGTACACGCCACTTGCCCATGAGTAGATGCACACTTCCTTCTGCAAGGGGATACGACTGGTAGGTGTAGTTCGGTATGTGAAACTGCTCACAACAAGGTCTGGGGATTATCTTGAGTAACTGGGTCATGATTTCTGGAACAAGACATTGTTGATGAGTTTTTCAATCTTTTTTTTGTGCTTTGAGCACCACAAGCTGAGTGCCATCTAGTTCCATTATATTGGAGGGAATGCAGACATTTCTATGGCCGATATCTCCAACACTCTGCAACTCACACCAAAACAATCTAGACTGATAAATAGCGCTACAGGTAAGAGGAAAAGTATGTATTATTGATTTTGGGGTGAACTCTCCCTTTAATTAAAAAGAGGGGGTGTGGTTGGGGATAAACAGAGATGAGTTAGCAGAGCAGAGACTTGTGATTTTACCTTTCTACTTTTTCTGTTCCAAAGTTGGAATTTAAAATTGGAGCAGCTGATAACATCACAGCACAGTGCTATTTTGGGAAGGAAACATTTTTTGGTATATTTTCAGCATGCAACGCGATCCACAGCAATTTCCCCCTGCAACTTTATGCGCAGTAAGAGTAAAATTCTTTGCAGACATTACAGTGTTTCTTTGTTGGTTTGCTGTATTGCTGTTTACCTACAAGCCAGATTAGTCTATAGAGGTCTTGTAGAGGAGCTCTAAGTTGTACTACTATATTGCCGGCATGGTACATACTCTAACAAATGTATCTATCTAACATAGAGCAAATCTAGGGCAGAGTAGTGTTCCAGTGTTGAAATACTGGTGGGTGTCTGGGGCAGTGGGTAAAATGAGTTGGGGGAATATGTGTAAAGGGGAATTAATGGGGGCCCACAGCTCATTTTATGCTGTAGGCCCCCCTAGGAGGTTAATTTGTCCCTGCTTTTATCCCAAACATATTGTTATGTGACAATGTATTGTTAGTCAAAGCCTAATTTCTAGCAGGAAGGCTTTTGTATCTCAAATCAGAGCTTCTCACAGAGAGATGTGTGGTTCTCCTGTGATTTAAACATGTCTTTTCAGATATCTAGCTGATGTACACTGAGCAAAATAATATCAATTTTGTTTCATGGCAGGTGATGTAAAGTAATAGATCTGTGCAAATTAGTAATTTTACCATCAGTCTCTTCTGGCTGTTCATTTTCACTAGAGTATGGATTTCACATCAGCAGATGAATGCAAGGCAAAAGAATAGACGGTGTTCCATAATTCTCTCATTTCCCCATCTTTTCTTACTCCTCTCTTCGTCAGTTCTGAGGGTAAATACACTGAGCTCACATCACATCATCACAAACTAATATTTGTCGGGTACGATGGGCTATGTATGAAAAATTAATTAGATTTCTGGCCTGGCCTCTCTCTTCCATCCATCTCTTTTTTCTTGGACTGATAATATAATGAATTCAAAGTCTCACTCTAAATATATAAATTTCAAGTCGTGAATATTGACGTTTAGTCCTCATACAGTGTCGCTGAAGCAAAGGTATACAGGGAAAACGAGGATCAAGACTGAATATTATTTTCAAGCAAATGAGACGAGTCTGATCATCTGGTATTCACTTCATTCATCAGTTTCCAACACCGTCTCTTTTTTCAGCATTCAGAATGCTGAAACACATTTTTACACCTTTTAATGCTCACTGGAAGTGAATTTAAAGCCAAGTTTTATGTTAAAACCAATTTAAAGGGGAGAAAATCTGGCAGACACGTTTTTATTTCCCACTGAGATTAGCTAATGAAATGTCTGTAACTACAAATGGGCAGAGTGAGGACAAGAGGAAATTAACTGTTGAGGGAAATTAAGTCCGTCTGTGATTATTAAAACAAATAGGATGCATGTTGTACAACTAACTCTGCTCTGTTTGCATCTGGGAGAGACAAAGCAAATAACCTCACTGCATACTGTCGTGGAGAACGTAAGTTGTGTAAAAACTGAGAGTACAGATGTGACAGTGCTTTGTAATGCCAGCGAGCATGATGAGCTGCTTTGCTAGATTATGACTGTAAAGTTGCAGTCCATGGCTTCTTGCAATTTAATCTGATGAAATAGATCAAGCAATGCAAATTCAAAACACCTGAAATGTTGGGAACAAATGCACAGTGCACACTGGTCAGCCCCTTGTCTGCATGCTTGTATAATATCAACATTTCAGAGGGTGGAGGTGATGGTGACTGGCATGACATACAGACAACAACCAAATTGGTTGTGTTTTAGCAACCAACTGCTGATTTTACCAGTAGTGATAGTGCCGCTTAAAGTTTTCTTTCCGTCTTTTCTTTTGTTTTCCTTCACCAGGACATCATTGAATTGTCTGCCAGGATAGTGGCACCATTTGTTTTTTCCTGCTGCAATTTCAGCACAAAAAGAGGTTGTTTTCTCACAGAGACACCTGCATTTCCTGTTGGAATTGTGCCCCCAAATCTGGGTATGATAAGCCAAAACATGATCTTTTCCTAACCTTTACAAAGTGTTCTTTGTTTCTAAACCTAACCACACGTTAACCACAGCATTGGTGAAATGTAAAGTTTCATTAACGACATAATAACGTGCAAATAAAACGTGTCTGTGGTTTGCAGAAACGTACAATAGCAAACTACAATATATGGGGTAACTTTTGCAGAAAAGCAGCCACTGTGGCCTCAAGTGACCGTTATGGGATAATGTGAAATGCTTACACCTTGTTAAGGCATGCAAGTGGAGAGGGGTCACAAGGCCAGCCAGTAAACTGACCAAGTAATGTCAGCAACACAATAACATCCATCTAAAAGTTAGCTAACATTTGCTTACATTAGCCGGTAAGCTACAATGCAGGTCATACCAGATCAGGTAAGGCTAAAGCATACACTGTATAAAATAATGGACGTAGCTATCGTGACATCACCCATTAGTTTGTAGACTCCTGTTTTGTTACCTGAAGTTTATGGAGCCAGAAGTGACCGTATTTGGATGAGTAAGTGGACCTGTAGAGGAGCAAGGGGTGGACATGACTCATAGACTGTGGTGATGCCTCACAGACAGCCTGTCACTCAAGTGGCCCCGCCCTTAAATATGCATAACTTTAAGCCTTAATTAAACATAAACGGGGAGTTACATCAGAATTTTCTCTACAGTTGTTTTGAAGGGGGGAATTAGCGAAAGAGACCAAAACCATTCTGTGTACTAGGCTGTAACATGTTTATTTTTAGGGCTGAAAGGATTCCTCGAGTAACTCAAATAATTTGATTACTAAAAAGCCTCGAGGCAAAAAATCCATTACAACTATACAGCGCACTGTGTTTCACATGGATGTTTATTTCTGTTACACACCCTCTTACGTTACTTCTGCTGTAGAGCTGTAAATTAATTGGCAATCATCTGTCTGATGTTTTATAATGAAGACTGAAATATCACCATGATGATGGTTTGCAGGTAGGCCTACGTATGATGAAATTAGTGGCATGGGCACTATTAATAGCCACAGCCGTGCGTAATGGTAGCACGTAATGAATATGTCGGAGAACCAGGCCGGTGCGAGAAAACTGCACTTCTCCGTCGTATCTTTTATCAACAGGTCTAATAAGTGGTGTAGCGGGCACAGATATCCGTATGCAAACTGATTGAAGGGTGTTTCTGCATCAATTTGTGAGTAAACAAAGCTCATGCATGTGCGCCCAGCTCCACAATGACTGAGCTATAAGTGCACGTGAGGCTTTATAAATCCATAAGCTCCATGAGTTAAACATCCAGGTATAAAGGGACCTTCAGATAACTTTATCAACCAGCCAGCAGGTCAGTGAGCGGGCTAACAGTGGTCCTGAGCGGAGTCTCCGTAACCATGGCAACGCCAACACTGACAGACAGAGTGACAGACCTGCCATTATGTGAAATTCTCCGCTTGATTTACTATTTATTCGCTATATCTCCTGACACTCTTTTGGTTTAATGTTTCACATGTCATTCCCAGCAGGTGAAAACGTAATTTATGCAGTATTGTGTGCACAGAAATAAATCTTTTTTGAGTTTCACGTTTTTTTCTGTGTCCCCTCCCTGTCTCTTTCTCTCCATTGTTTCCTCCCTCAGTATTTTATTTTTCATTATGAGTCATTCTTGCCTGTTTTCTCTCCCCATTGACTTTCATTCTTTCTTGTTCTCTTTCCTTCATCATCTCTCCCTCTTCACATGCTTAAAGACACACACAGATGAATGAATCCTCTCTGCAGACAAACGTGCACTTGCACATAATGTATATGAACAGATGTCACCTCTCTGCACTCACACACAGATACACAAACTCGTAGGACTTCGCAACCCCACACAACACACACACACACACACATAGACACATCTGCACAGTACTTTTGGACAGGACCCTGCGAGAATATAAGGATGCACATAATTACTAGAAATGAAAATGCCAGGATTCATGAAGAGGGAGAACTGTGCAATGGGATTCGTCGGTTGGGGAGGTCAGGTGACCACCCAGGGGCGGGAAGCAATAGACAGTCGGCCCAACTTAAATGAACAGATGATCTGGCTTTCCCTCGCTACCGCTCTTCACCTTTTCAGCTTTCATGCTGCACATTTCTCCGGTCACCAAGCCGAAGTAATTAATTCTGCCCTCCTCAAGGCTTTTGAATGCATAAACGAGTGTGATCAACAGCTTGGAAATGCTAGAGTCCTAATACCTGAGCCCTCAACGCTGTGATGTTTTTAAATACAATTCCCAGAGAAAAGTCACTCGAATTTTCAGTTTCTAAGGTGTTGCTCTTTTCTTTGTTCAGACGGAGTGGCTACAGGCTACTGCCCAGTTCTGTTGGGTGATTTTCAATTAAACTGCTGTTATGTCACGTTATGTCATTCACTACTTTTGCAGGGTCATGATCATCATGAAAATCCATCAGAATGTACAAAATGTGGCTGAGATTAGGGAAACTCACCCAGCAGTTTAACAATGATGTGAAATTTTAATTAATGTGAAAACACAGTTATGAGGTTTTCATACTGTTGCAAGGTGTTGGAATCCTCTCACCAGCAAGATTAATTTAAAATAACCGTGCCTCCTGTCCTTTTGGCAGTGATAGTGTGTGTGTGTGTGTGTGTGTGTGTGTGTGTGTGTGTGTGTGTGTGTGTGTGTGTGTAATATGCAAGCTGGAAACAGGAAGTCACCAAATTAATGAATTTTTGGCTGGCAGGTTAGACACACAGAAGCTAACACACTCTTACGAACACAAATATTTTCACCTGGACCTCTAATTAGGTTTCAACCTTTTCTAGGTGAAAGGCAGGATGGGAATTGGAGGAGCAGAGAGAGGAGATAATGAAAAACTTTTTCACTGTGACACTGGAAGGAGAGGAAAGTGCCATTAAAATTCCAAGAAACAAAAACTTGCTAAAACATTGCATAGCATTAGCTATTTTCAGTGTTTACTATCTTAAGGATATGTAATTTCAACTTTCAGTATGTTATGCAAGGACTTGCGTCTATTTACACTCTTGTCTGGTAAATAAGGTATGGTAAATAAATACTAGCTAACCAGTCAAGACTCTAACTACACAGCTTCCCAATGAGCATCAACCAGGATTTCAACATTGAGTTTGTGTCGAAAAACTGGTTGATATTCGGTCTTAACGTCAAAGACCTGTCTCCACCCTCTTTTCAACCAGCTAAAATGTGGTTACAATACCGACATGTCAAAATTACACATTTGTTTGATCATTTTGATAATCTGATTACTTGCATGTCAAAGGAGACGATACTGATAAGTGTGAAGGTATTTCTCCAAAGTCATATTGCACTGGTGGGTAAAATGTGGTCTGCAAGAAAACATAATTTGAACGCATTTAATGTTCCATATTAAATGTCATAAAGAAGGAACTCAGATTCACTAAAGACACAATAACACAAACAAACTATCGATCGAGACAGTGGTAGACCACCAGCTCCTGTGTTCAGCGAGGTAAAATTACCGTTTTTGTCACTGGAGTCTGGCTTTGAAGAGAGCACAGATTGTTTTACTTTCAGTTTTAAATAGTAAGGTTTTAGTGAAAATAAATGTGTTTTGGAAGTACTGAGCATATGACTGGACAAAATAGACTTGGCTTTAACTGCATGAGTTGTGTGATAGTTTGTAAACAGATGCTTTAATATAATTTGCTGGTTTTATTTAACCCAGGCAACTTTTACTTCAATTTATCAAGCATTTCCTTTGTTTTTGGATTCTTCGTTCACTGGAGGCATGTGATAAAAACTTTTTCTTTTTCCCCCACAAATTTTAACTAACATGGGCTGAGTAATTGATACATGAATGACCATTTGGGGGTTGAATTATTCCTTTAGTAGTGCAGTCTGGAAACCTTTAGTTTGTGATGAATATGTTACATATCATTACGTGTTGTTATCATATCAACATCATTATGTGGTCCAGGAAGAAAGAATATTCTGTCCATTTCCTCTCCTTTCTTCTGTCCATCTCACTGCCTTTCTTCTTTCTCTTTGCATCACTATCTCTTTATTCCCATCACTTCCCCTCTTCGTTCTATCTTTATTCAGTAATTGATTTGAGAATGCACAATGAGGCTTCACAGAGACAAGACTACCAACGTCTAAATTAAAAACCTTACTTGTAAACATGATAGCAGATGGAAACTATCTTTCCATCAGGTTTTACTATCTTTCTCCTATCTCTGTGTGTCCTGCTCTGTCTTTATCTGTTTCTCTCACTTTTTAGTTTGTCCAAATATACCAACCCATTTAATACCTAAATACTTAAATATTCTCTTGGCACTTGATGACGGAGGGGGGTAGATTTGGGAGGCTGATGTAATTTTAATTTACCATCTGTCATGTTCAAATGTAAGTGAAGGCTTTCCTCACCACAGAGAAACAACAGCTCTGGTGGCTTGTTGAAATGAGAGAAGTTTTAGTACCATTTAGTACTGAAAGCAGAGGTTATAATGCTACAAAAAATATGACAATGATTTTTTTTATGTTTCTGTTGTGGTTGCCAAAAGGCATGCATGCTACTGAAAATGAATATTCATCTCAGTAAGTTTTAAACAAAAGTAAACATTTTGTGCAGGTTTTTTTTTTGTTTGTTTTTTTGGTACTGGACATTTTCTATTGGCTGGCAAAAATTCATTATTTTATTGATTAAAAAAAATACAGGGTTCCTCTGTAAGTCTTGGACAGAGAGCCATGTAGAGTTCAGTGGTGTATTGGTCACTGATATTACAAAGGCTTTAAATGTCTGCCACCAGCACATTGAGGGATTTTAGCTCTATTGAACTAACCTCATTTTTACCCCTTTTTATTATTTTTTTTAAATAACTGTAAATCACTGTATGTCATCAGAGGCTGTCTTTTTGCTCTCTGCAGTTCATAAGATAAAGCTCACTGATGATACAGTTTTGACCATGTTTAATTTTGTATACAGCAACCACAGAGGCCTATAGTATTTGCTAGTTTTATTCTTAAATTTTCCCTCCCCGTTAAAATGAATAAAAATTAAAATCTGCTAAGGAATGCCTCATTGTCTGGATCAAAGACTCTCTGTTCAATTTAGGACGGAGGGTCTGTTTCAATGGATCTACAGTATGTCAGAACAGAGCCTTGTTAGCACTGGGAGGCTCCACAGGGATCTCTGTTATCTGCAGTTGTATTCTCTCTGTAGCTTAATGAACTCTGGTTCCATAGTTTCAGTGCAGTCTCTTTAAATATGCTGATGACATGGCTTCAAAAGGACTTTCACAAAAGGATAATAAATGTGATTGAGACTGGTTATATGATACATGCAGAGCAGGAAATGCACAAAAGACATTACAAATGAATGGTCTCCAGAGACAACTAAAAAACTAGTGATTACACTCATGTTTGAAAACTATTAGTTACTGTGTTTGTTACACACTGCTAACAACACTGAATCATCTGATCCTACTTTTCAGAATATTTTCTTAAGTTTAGGTTTTAACATGCCTGAGGGGTGATATGAGAATGTTGGTACTGTGAGGCTGCACTTAGGCACAGTGGTGCTTTGAGCTAAATGTCATCCTCACAACGACAATGCTAAAGTGCTGGTGTTTAGCAGGTACAGAGTTAAATATGGTCACCATTAGTTTACAGCGTTAGCATGGCAACATTTGCTAAATAGCACTTAATGCAATGTCTAGCTAAGGCTGATGGTAATGTTATCTGTATTGCTAATATTTGATCATAAACAAATGTATGGGACACATTTTGAATTGATGATGGCACTATCGGAAAAATTAAGCAGTCACCAAAATGAGCACAATTCATCCAGAGAGGGATTTAAATGCCTGAAACAAATTTGATGGCGATCCATTTGAAATTTCACTGACAACCACAAATGTCATGGTGACGCTACAAGATTGCCAGAGTCAGTTGGATTTATTGTCTTGGCAACATTAATGTATCAAATTTTGTGCCAATCAATCTGATTGATTTTGTGATATTTGACATGATAAATTAAGTTATTAGAGTTCATCCTTTCGGCACCATGAAAAGCTGTTTATAAATATTGTGGAAATCCATCAAATCAACACATCTTTATTCCAAACTCATCAAATACAGTAGCTTGGTCACTGGCCGTACTCTTCCAACTATGACACTCAACCCCTCTAGAATCAGTACTGGATACTCAGGGACGGCGTGGCAATTTCCACTCGTTACATGCATAGTGTCTTTTTTTAATATCAAATTCTGTGCTGACAGGAAACAGAGGTTGTGTCACCAAAACTGCTTTAGGTTCAGGCAACAAAACAACTTCGTTAATTATACAAAGAAGATTATGGTTTAGTAACTCCAGAAAGGTATCAAGCTGTGACCTATGTCTTGTGACCTATGAGATGCACGTCACGTGACAATTGTCAAGTGTTAACCATGTAACCTTAAAAAAAAAAAACCCTCAACGTTTCAAACCCGACACCAACAGTGGTCTCCAAGGTCAAAGCCCTGTCTTTGTTTTACCCATCCATTTACCCTCTCTCCCACCCTGTTCGAACTTTCCCACACTTTATACTACGTCATTGACGCAGATAGGTTTACATTTACATTTGACAGGAATGAGAACGGGCTGATCCAATGGTTGTTAATTTAATGTATTTTACAAAAGAAAAAAAGACCCCCCAAAAAAAAGAAGAAGGAAAAAAACAATGTCAACCTCATGACTGTGCTGGAAAATATCAGGGGAACACCAAAGTCAGTAGGATTTAAAAGCTTAGGACCACAGACGTCTGTATAAAACTTCAGGGCAATCCATCCAATAGCTGTAGTGGTAGTGATAATTCTGTCTGGACCAAAGTGGTGTACCGACCAACTGAATGACAATGCCATCCCTGGAGCCATGTTATTAGCACGTTAGCCTGGAAAGTAATTGAAAGAAACCTGCAAGTGAAATCCAGTCATTTTACCTTAAACATTGTATTTCAAGGTCAGATGACAGCTACAACCGCTGTGTGGTAATGTCAATTAGTTTTGGAAATGTGCTTCAGTACATACAATAGTCCTCATAATACAGACACATACAGACAAACACAGGCTAAAAATGTCAAGAATCTGCAGGTATTTTTGTGGGGGAACAGATGTTGCTGCGGAATTCCCAGGTAATACCTGATATTCCCTACAAGGTATTGTTTGTATCTTGCCCACCTAACATTAACTATACACAAAGCAGTAACTTTTAATTAGTTTGCTCCGAAAACTCCCAAAAAGGCTCAATATGTAAACCAAAACTTGGTGCAGTGTGCTATGATTGTCTATTTCCTGAAATAAAAATGTAGTAAAGTGTGACTGTGACTTGCCCTACAAAGACAAAGTCACACTTACAGAAATGCTATTTGGCAAATAAATGCTCTGGATTCAATTAGCCCTAGTAAGTATTTTGTGTCACTAGTTTTACTTTTAAACAAAGATCATAATCACACTGAAAATGTGTTTTGCCATACTAAAAGTATTTCTCCATTACTTTGTCCTTCTTGTCCTTGTATATCCATATCACCTCTGGGCAAATGGAAAGCAGTTGACTGACTTCAGGCAATGTTGGCTGTTCTTGGGTGTTGTTGTCTCTTGATAACTTTTTTTATTATACAGCCACAATATGAAGGTTGTGTCAGTCACCCTGAGCTCAGTAGTATGTGAGCTCTGATGCCATGTGAGGATAAACCACAGTATTTATTCCCCTGATGAGAAGCTGTACATTTATGTCTGTCTGTTTGTCTGTCTGGATGAACTCACTGACCCTGGATGTCTGATACTGTAATAAAGCGGGATCAAGAGATGCCCACAGAGACAGAGGGAGCCAATGAGAGAGAAGGAGGGCAGGGGAACAGAGAGGAAAGAGGAGATGAAGGAGGGAGGACAGGGGAGGGAAGAAGGGATGCAACAGAAGCATGTTTGGTGCCTTGCTAGTGATCTCTCCCTCTTTTGTCTGTCTAGCTCCCTGATTTTCTCTCCTCTCCCCATGGTGAAGGGCAGGGAGGGGACAGGGCTGCTGTCCTCGCCCAGGTCAGAGCCTCTCAGGCTGGGATAGCATCCCACTAATCTCCCCTCCAGCCCAAGCTACATATTGGCAGAGAGAAAGTTTCCATCCAACTGTCAGGCACACTTCAAGTGAAGTCTGACGCTGCAAAGACTCTAATACACCCAGGAAATACTATGCTGTTCATTCTGAGAGGTTGTGGTGACCAGATATGTCAGTACATTTCCATCTGTATGTATTACTGAAAACCTTTGCACCCCCCAAATTTTATTTGCAGTATCTGCAGTATTTACTTTTCAAAATATGCCTTTTCCCATAAGAAACTGCCAATTCATTATATCATCATTAACATATGTAAATATATCTGTATGAGAGCCCAAACAGACTGCATGGTGTGGTATAATACTCCTGCTAAGAAATACAGCACAGATTGAGTCAGTATAACACCTGTGTAAATTAGCAGAGGGGCTAGTCTGGAGGGAATGTGCTTAGTTTGGAAGAAGCCTAAATAAGACTGAACAGCAACAAATAGCAAGGGAAACTATTGTACTTTTTTATTTGGCATCTTTCCTCTCTCAGCATTGATTTTTATGCCGTTTTAGTGTTATGCCTTTTGTCTATTTCTTTTTTCTCTGTCTGACTGTACTCTGATTGCCTCACTGGATCCAGGCATCTTTCCTAGACAATTTTTTCAACAACTGTATTTCAACTGTGTGTTTCAGTTGTTAACAGGCAGCTGGGAATACTACGAATTACATTTATATTGGATGATTCCACAGTTTATGTCCAATGCCAATGTTCAGGGAAGAATGTGCCCTTTATGTTGAGACTAAGACAGTGGTTTTGGAGGTTGAAGTGGTCAACAGACTTTGGACTTTCATGCAGGAGACTGGAATTAGTGTCCTTAGACCACAACCACAACTTCCCCTAACCTTAGCCAAGCATCTGAGCTGCCCAATCATAGCCATAGTTCATTCTTCACAACAACCATGGCCAGATTAAACTGTTGCCTGAGGCGAACATTTGCTTTTGGACCCCTGTTGCAGCTAATTCCCATCAAGTACAGCACATCACATTAAAAATGTCTGCTTCATTATATTTAGCAAAGAGACCCACAAACCAACCAAATAACCTCTCCCATGTTTTTTGTGTGGCAGTTACTTTATGGTAATGTGACAAAACACAACTTCATTTCGGAAAAGGCACCACACGAGCACAATACAAACTTAAATAAGTGAGGACCCTTTTGATATTGCACTTTAAAGTTATTAAATCACCAAAAAGAAACAGATGTTTAACCCCAGGCTATTGGTCCTGGAGGTCTGGGGTCTCGGGTCAGTTGTCCCCTTTACTCTTTTGGTGATCGAGCCTTAATACCCACCATCTTCCCCTAATGTTAACCAAACCACAGATGCCATAGATCGATATTGTAGAAACTTTGGCATTTAACGTTACAAAATATGGTATTTGATCATCATTCAGGATTTTTGAGAAATTTTTTGACATCAATAATGTGTCTGGTGATAGGTTTGCAATGAAACAGACTTTGTTTTAGAATTCAACCATTGTGGCTGTTGATATTGTATGTATTATAGCTTCACTCACATTTTATGTACATAAACCTGAAACCCTTTTAATGTATCCTCATACAATGGTTGGTATGACATCTAATGAATGAGCACCCTTGCCAGTTAGGTTTGGTTTAGGAAAATAATCACTGGTGCAATTCCTTAACTTACATACCTAACGTACAGTTACGCACTTAACATAAAGTTATATAGGTAAGGTTTACAAGAGTGAAGTTACAAAGGCAAGGTTTAGGAATGTAAAATTATGTAGGTTAGGTTTAGGAAGACAACCATGGCTGGGCATCAGTACGTACGTTACGTACCTGACATATATTTTTGTGGGTTAGATTTAGGAAAAGAAACATGGTGATAGCGTACCTGAAAGTAACTCAGACTTTACTTGTTTTCACACGGGACAAGAACACCAGCCTCCTTGTGCAAATCTTCCTTAGACCTGTCAGTGCATAGGTCATGTGATCGCAGCCTTCACAATTACATTGGATACACGTGCACTACTGGCTCATGATTACATGGATTATATATGAATTCTGGTGCATTACTTTTCGTATGAACTAGGGGTGTAACGGTACACAAAAATCTCGGTTCGGTACGTACCTCGGTACACAAGTCACGGTTCGTTTTTTTTCGGTACAGTAATGAAAAAAATAGACAACTATTAAATATCTTTTACTTATTGGTAACCTTATTAAAACATACCACCACAGCAGTTAACTCTTTTTACACAATTTTTGAATGAAACAAATATATATAAAATCCTGCTTTTTCACATTGTTTGAATGAAAATAGAAATATAAAAGTGAAAAATAAAATCCTGCTGTTTTTTTAACACATTTTTTGAATGAAAAATATAAATATAAATTTCTGCTTTAACAGTTTTACTCAATTAAAATAAAAAGTATAGTGCAGCTGGTCAGCTTTAAAGCCTGCTCAGATTCAGTTTTACTAGGAACTTACTTAGCTTTCCCACTTTGTTAAAGTGCAGTAAACAAAACATGCTTATATCTAAAGTGCAGCTTAAACAATTTTACTCAACTCCAATGGTGTTAATTATTTCTTTAGCGCGATGGTCAGGGAAACGCTCTTTCTTTTTAAACGACGACGATATCGTAGTTTGCACCAGATTGCTTTTTCTAGTCGTGCCGGTTAACGCTCAAACTCGGGTGGTGTCGCTTTAGATGCGTTAGCATGTTAGACGTGTTTCCAAGTAGATACCCGACCGTTGTTCTGCAGTGTCGGCACACTGCTTTTGTCTTGTCAACTTGTTTATTTCCATCTTCGTATTTTACCCTGAAACCAAAGTGTTCCCAAACAGAGGACTTAAGGTTTGTAGGTGGGTCTTCAGGTTCGTCAGGCTCACTTGCCATGTTGTCAAAATGCGAGAATGCGCTGCACAAAGTGAAAGCGGAGATTTACGGGACTCAGTGCGTCACTCAATTATGTCCGTCGGGGAACTAGATATTTTAAATGGTTCGGCTCGCAAAAACGGAATTAAAATAAAACAAAATAAAATAAAATAATATCCTGCGCCCAATAATTCGGTACAGGGTCGTGCCGAACCGAAAGTTGCGTACCGAACGGTTCGACACAAATACATGAACCGTTACGGCCCTAGTATGAACCATGTGTGAGAACAGCTTGAACCTTTTTATACTTGAACTCTTCTTTCTTTTGTGTTTTTTACTTCACGTGATGTGAATGGGGTTGTGAGCCTGGTCAAGTGCCTCTGAGTGCACATCGGTATGGATTAGACACTGATGGACAACTCACAGCTTTTGTGCTGCTGAGACAAGGCGTTACTCCAGTTTCTTTCCTCTCTTCCTTCTTTCCAACTGATCCTGCTGTTGTTCCAAAAGCTGTTGGCCAACCTTTCCAAAGCAACAAATCTCAAAATAACACCATTCATCTCTCATGTTATTGATGTTCAGGCGTGTTCAGACAAAGTTGTAGCAAATTAATGAGAGAAGTTGGACAGCAATCTAACTTTAATGGACTGAGATGTTAGCTAAATGTGTTCACACACCAGCAGCACACTGCAAGACTTTTACACAGAGATAAACATTAGAAACTGTGTGCTAATTTAATTAGAGGCTCTAATTAATGCGTGATTGGAAAATAAGTGCGAAGTACACCATTAGATACCAGGAGACATAAGACCGACTCAATTTGTTGGCCCATTTATTGATGCAGTTGTCCATACCTTCACTTCTTCATCATCCATTAATCCATGCATTCCCAAACATTTTGTCAATCTATCATCCGTCATCATTGTCACTCCACCCGGAATTAAGTCATACAGACACCAGATCAGTCATCTATCCATCAGTTAGCCAGTCAATTAGCCACCCATCCATCCAGTCAGCGAGCGCAGAGCCTGGTTGAAGCAACCAGTCGGGTCAGGTCTTGTGAGTAATGAAGAGGAAGAGACGGATTCACAGCAAACCATGGAGTCAAGACCCATATATCATCCCTCTGTGACTCACTTTATGGCTCCTCTCATCTTTCTGTCTCTACTCACCTGTCTCTCTTTTCTCTCAACCCCACTGTTTAAACGTTTGACTCATCTTTTCACAGAAAGTGGACCCCGGCCTCTGCAGGGGACACAAATGACAGCAGATAGCTGTGATTTCTTTTCTCTTTGTGCGGTGTTCATTCACAGTTTTCTGGTCAACAGTACTGAGAGACTGTGGGTACAAAACTGCACAACTAGTACTTAGAAGAGATTATGTGTCGTGGCGAGAAATATACTGTAGTTTCCCAAGTCTTGCAATTCATTACAATACTTGTTTAAATCACAAAGATTGTACCTGGAAATTAAGTCTCACACTGTCATATTTTATTCAAAATATATAAATTGCTGGAAGTGTATGTTTATGACTGGGCCCAATTGAACCGGAAGCGAGGGATGTTGACTGGGACCACACCCACAGTTTCTGGGGGTCAAAACTGACTAAATACCCTCACCTAATTTGCAAATGTTACCTGTGCTGCAACGCTAAGTTTGGCCTCAGTCCCCGTCTCTCTCTTACAATTTATCATGAGAGTTTTCTGCTGGAGACAGTTGGGGACTCTGCCCGCACACACACAGTGACAGAGCTAACTGTTAGCATCACACAGCTAACATTACCTAATGGTTATTAACAAGTTAAATTAAAGAGCTGAGCCATTTCTGTGTCAAGGTGAGTTTTTTGGAACCATTTAATGGCTGGATGTTGGATGTTAGCTGCCGCTGATGCTGTGTTAGCTCGAGTTAACCAGCAGCTTTGGACTGCATAAATATAATCTTAAATCTGCTGGAGCTAGTATGCTGGCTGTTTCTGCACCTCTGTTTCCCCACTTTGTCTGGCATTGTATCAGGTTCTAAGCCTATTATTATGAGCATTCATGCTCAAGGCTACAGTCAGCAAGGTTAGCTGTGGATTTATTTGGCTAATTTAGCCTAATATTTATGTGAAAAGCAACACACTACAAGACACAAGATTTAGTAAGTGTTTTGGGACTACATGACAGATGGCATTATTTTAACAGTGCAGTATGTAAAAGCTCTGTGTGAAAATAAATCAGAAAAAAAGACAAGATACTAAAAGCCCTAATCTCTTCCCATTTACTCACAGACCTAGGGTCTGCGGATAGACCCTGACTGTGTCATTCTCCAAGTGTTCACAAGCAACCAGAGGTGCTACAGAGTCCGACTAACACAATGTCAAAGGACAGTAATGTATTGCAGTTTAAATTTAAAGCCCAAAAGCATTAAAACAAGAAAAATCATACTGTCTCTAAGCATGAAGTGTGGGCCCTTTTGTCTCCAATGAGGGCCCTCGTGGTCCCTCTTGTTCAGTATTGCAGGGTGGTGAGAAGGAGGAGTGGGGATGACAGCAGCGGTGCTGGCTGATGGAGAAGGCCCTTCACTGGGGTAGCAGCTTACCAAGGTACAGTCAAGTGTGTATGTACATTGGAATGACACTATAAGAGTGGAATAGGCCCAGCCATGATTATATAACTACAACAGTTTTGCAGTGAACTGCCATCAAACTGGGGGCTAAATGTGGCGACTGCTGCTTGTGTAACTGACGAAAAGAAACGCCACTGTCCTGAAGAAAAGAAACGCCACTGTCCTGAAGAAACCCCGGGCTTCAAGTTTTTTATCCACCCAACCATACATCATGAGTAGACCAGCAGCTGACTTTATACTGCATGTGTTCAGACTTTCATGCATTATTAAAACTCTTACAGCATCTTTATCAGTGTGCAGACCCTGCATACATGTTGAAATTAATTTGCTTCCATACTTTCAAATGTATCTAATGCAGGCACTGGACTGTACTTTCTTGGTGAAGAGGGATCAAAGTCTGAGGTTGAAGCTCTTGTTTTATTGGTCGGTCTATATTCCAACCTTCAGCTGAAGAAAACCACTCCCTTATGGATTGTACTCTAAAAGAAAGTAGACCTCATTCACTGACCTCAAAATACAAATAACTAAAAATCCAGCCTTGGAACAGGTCCTTACTCAACAGTACATTGTGTGGTTTTTAATAATGCTGTTTACCCAATATTTGTGTTTTTAACAGGTCATGATTGAAAACCATTTCTCATAAGCTTATTATTATTCAATCCAAGTCAATTTTATTTATATAGCCCAATATGACAAATCACAAACTTGCCTCAAGGTGCTTTCAGGGCAAGGCGGTACATATATTTTTTTTTTATATGTTTTCAAGCAAGATGTAGATTTGAAAATACCGTTTGTATCGATATAGGGTCAAGCTGCGTCACATAAGGCATACCAATGTTCAGCTCTCCTCTCTGACACTCTCCGGACACCTCCACCCCCTCACTCACTCACAGTTTCTCCAGCAACACTCAGAGAGACACAGATCTGCTCCTCTGTTTTATCTGTCTGTTCATTAGTCTACAGTTAGACGTTGGTCTGTATGTTGCACAAGCTATGCTAAATCAGTCTGTACCGCAGTAGCACATGTACAATCATGTCAACAGATGTCACCCACCTGTCACTCAAAACCATTTGCGGAACCCATCAGCTGTATTCGGCTACTTCCGGCAGATGGCAATACAGCCTCTGGGGGCAGACCCCCGATTTTTTGGCATTCCAGTTTGATTTGGGCGGAGGAGGCGAATTTCCCAACTTCTGTTTATATATAAGTAAATATGCTGAACCATTACGATGGATTCAGAGTTTGCAGTGACGTAAATATGCTGAACCATTACGATGGATTCAGAGTTTGCAGTGACGCCAATTATGTTCCACCTCGCTAGTTCACCGCACGGACCGTTTAACCTGGCAACAACTGCAGCCGCTCAAACGTGATTGGTCAATATCACGCGGACTACAAACAGCCTACAACCAGAAACCAGGGCTTTTCCGCTCTTCTTCCAGAGGCAAATCTCCGGGGTTTGCCTACAGACTCTACATTCACTGAATGTAGAGTCTGTATATAGAGACTACTCAAAACAGCAATGCACTTAGTTATACATAACTTTAAGCCTTAAATAACATTCTTACAAGTACATGAACAGGAAAACTAGCCACTGAGACCAAAACTGTTTTTTTACTAGGCTGTTAACGTTTATTTCTGCTGGAAAGTTGGGCATTTTAACATGAGGTGCTTGGGGATTTACTTTTTTCTTGAGCCAGCATCTAGTGGCCATTTGAGGAACTGCAGTTTTTGGTAATTCCACATTGGCTTAATTTTTCAGAAGCGGAGGTTGCCCTTTGGAACAGAGGCATCTGTTTGAGCACATAAAATATGAGCTTGTAGAATCTTCTGGTTCTTAGGCTGGGGCTGACGTCCCCCATGTGAGAAAAATCTTATGAACGCTGTGCAAAGTGGAACCACTGATTATGTTTTATAAATGCCTTACAGTTCAGTTTTGATCCTTTAATCATCTTCATTTCTTCGATGCTATCACCTTCTCCTCCGCATGTTAACATTAATTAGTTACCACATTACTATAAATGAAAATCAAAACTTCTTGCAGCTGTACAAACTACTTCATGATCCTGAAACTGACAGGGTACACAAGAAATTGCAAAAATGAAAGTCTCTCTTCCTTTCAGAGATGTTAGTGCTAACAGAATTCTGCGAGACAGGATGCAGAAATAATCATGCAAAACAAACAGATTTGGAAGATTTCAAAGGATTGCACGGGTAAACAGATGCAAATAGTGATATGATATAAACACATATACATATTTAAAACCACCCAGACTGTTCACACATGCACATAATCCCTCAGAAACTGTTTATATGTACTGCTGGGAAGTTGCTGTTTGGAAGCTTTTGACGCAAAATAGATTTTTAGATAAATTTCCCACCCACAAACAGTGTGTATTTGTTTTTGCCCTGGCTGCAAGTGTCTGGTCCTGTTTCAGTATCATTGGAAGTATGCGTGTGTGAATATGTGAGAGTGGGTGGATGTATCCATATGTTAGTTTATAACTGCGTGTATCCGCTTATTCAGTCTCCCCCTCCAGTCAAACTGTGGCTGATTTCAGGCAGCACACACAAAATAAGCCTGAAGCTTTGCATATGATCTGGTGTGTAATTGAATCAGCCAATCACGCTGCTTAAATTTATATTATCTTCCTGTTTGGGGGGAATTTGCAAAGAGTTCTGTTAAATCGACAGCACGCTGCAATGACACACACAGAGATAAAACACACACATACATCATGAACACTGAGTCATTGCCAAGAAGATGACACAAAATGTACATCCAAATACCAGCGCTGACTCACCTTAACAAGGAGAGACACACACACACACACACACACCCACACACACACACACACACAGATGTGATGCAGACTTGACAAAAGAGGCTGTTTGTTCTCAGATACAAACTGTGGCACATTGCAGACAAATAAAAGACAGAAGTAAAGTGAAAGACGTCAAATGAAACTGTACCAACACAAAATAGTTGCTTTTCAAGAATCAAAAAAGACAATCATCCTTGATTTTAGGTTGCTGGTCATGTAGTCACATTTATGTAATTGGTTGTAAATGGATTTCATAAGCTTCAAATGCCTGTATGTCATTTCTCACCACTCACAGGGCCAAGGAGCGCTTCGGCTGAAAATAAAACATAAAAATCTCCAAAATTTGAGTATTGAGTGTCTTCCCGTAAAAGCAGCAATTTGAAGCACGAAAACACACACAATTTCACCAATATTTTAGCCTCAGTCTGCAGGCATCCACACGTCTGCTGTCAAGTCTGAAAATGTTTTGCACTTCTGTACAATGGCTAGAGATCTTATTTTCATTTTAGTGTGCAACAGCAGCTGTTTGGCACTTTTCCACTGGCCCACTACCACACAACACTTAAAGACCCACTTTAGTCAGATACCAGTCTGATTTTTCCAAACAAATGTTATGTTTGCGGCAGTTTTATACGAGATATATTTGCAGGTTGTGAAGAGGGTCGGCTTAACAACATTTTCTGCTTGCTTGTCAACTGCCAAAACCACAACATGGAAAACAAGGATAAGCAGTAAAGTACACAATGCAGAAGGAATCAGCAGCTGGATTGCTGATGATGTTTATGAAGAAAAGGAGGAACACAGATGATGCTAGTTCATCATTAATTTAAAACTGTAGCACGTTTGAAGCTTACAAAAAACGAATAGGCTGAACAGGTCATTCATTTGACCAGGTTGGCTTATGTAAAGTTTATTTTAAGTTTAATAAACTTAAAATAAACTTTACATAAACCAACCTGGTCAATGTCAGCGTTCTGCACCCAGTGACTAACCATCCATTATCTATATTGACGAAATGAGTCACAATGCTCCAGACAATGTGCATGTTTGCTCATCAGACATTGTCTGAAGCCAACTCCCCAACACCTGCTTGACGTCAGGCTGCATCCAGAAATAACAATCTGACAAGAATTCCCACTTTACCCAGTGATTGGCCAGGTTTGCTGGTGAAAAGTGTAGAGGATTAGGCTCAAGGCTGTTGCTGGTGGTGCGTGGTTGCCTGTCATAACATAGCAAATTTATTGTAAATTTAAATCTTTTGTCAAAAAGCTCTAATTATAGTTGCCGTTACCAGTGTTGCGCTGTGTTTGAGCATACACCAATCACAGTACTTGCCCAGTGCCACTGCCCCCATCATTGTTCTGATTTCTTTTATTAATACTTAGCTGGCAGACAGACACTAAACTCAAAGTGTCTGCTTGGTACAGGACCATGAGCAGAGTCGAAGCAAAGAGAGTTGACCCATAAGGCGATGGCAGAGAGCTAGTGTCAAAATAAAAAGTGGGAAGTGCCCATTTGGCAATATTTCACATTTAAACCTAATGCTAACAGGGTTCCATCCATAGACTATATAGAATAATGGACGTAGCTAACATGACCTCCCCAATTAGATGTGGACTCATGGTCAGCATTTCAGCTGTCACCATCTTGGTTTTTTGGAGCCAGAAGTGACCATATTTGGACAAGATGGTGGAGTTGTGGGGGAATGAGGAGTCAAGCTGACTGCCTGTCACTCAACCAGCCTTGCCTTTAACTTTGCATAACTTCAAGCCTTAAAAAATGAAATCAGGTGAGTTATATAAAAATTCATTTTCTGTGCATTTGTCATGAATGTCAAAATTATCTAAGAAAATAAAATTGTTTTTTGTACCAAGCTGTAAACTGGGTGTCCTTTAAGGAGTGATGGGATTTGCCTCTGAAGCCTGCCTCAAGTGGCCATTTGATGAACTGCAGTTTGTGGCACGTCCATGGCAGCTTCATTTTTCAGGTGGTGTGCAGCTACTAATTTTTGCTTTTTGGGGGATGTTGTGTGTGGGATTTTTGAAATAGCATGGCAACAAGCCCAAGAATCTTATAATGCTACTCTCCCCTTCGTGTCAGAATACTCCTTGCTAAATTTCATACTTGTATGACTATTAATGCCATCGTAGAGCCCTAATATTTGCATTTACATCGTTTCGGCAGAAGCATGTCTGAAAAAAGGGGTTTTGGGCCCCCTGAGACCAAATGGCCCTGAGCTGGGGGTGCTCATTATTACCTTATGATGGCCCAAGGTATAGGCAACAAGAAATTATACAGAAAAAAAAGGCAGCAGAAAATGAGGGCTAGACCTGGCTCCCAGCTTATATTACCTGAAGCTCTTCATCTCACAGCTCACAGTGGCTGCTCCTTCTTGTCCCACTACTATTTGCATTATTTCAAACTGATCAGTTGTCAACAAATGCCAAAAATGACAAATGATAGCGGTAGCGCTAATCTCACTAACAAACGCATTATATATCCTGTGACTACTTCATATAAGAAGTGAACTCATGTTTTGCCAGTTAAAGACTTTCAGTGTGAAGCTACAGCAGGAGGAAATGTTCAGTTTGTATTATCAGTGACTAAGACAGCGCTGTACAGATATTGAGCATCTTCAACGATTATCTTTGCTTGTAAACTGTCTGGTGTAATCAACAACAGTGTTGTCATGAGTTTATAAAATGTGTGAAAATTTCCTCAGTGTGGCATCTCTATAGATTTTAACTTCTCTGTGAATCTCTTTTCATAGAAGCTCATTTCTTCATAGATCGACTGTCACTTTGTTTAGGGTGCAAACAAGCGTAACATCATTAATACCATGAGGAGGTTTCTACCCTGGAAACACAGAAGAATACAGCACAGACAGGCTTGTTCTGGCCTGTGGATTGAAACAAAGGAACTTTTGCTGTGAGTCGACAGTGCTAACCACTGTGCTGCTGTCTTTCTGCAACAACTTGGAATTGCATGTAAATGAGAAATGTGTTTTCTGTAATCTTCAGTTTCCATAATCACGGTAAGGTATTACTTTCAAAGAGTTTTACCAGATGGCATGCGTGTGACAAAGAGTTTGCAGACATGTAGTATTGCTGTGATGTTCCAGTCTGTATAAGAAGAGAAAATCCAAGTGGAGATTGGAACAAATTGGCAAACACTTTTTTTGACACTAAACTAAAACGAACAAATAAAATAAAAAAAGTACAAATCAGCGATCTGGGGGTGACGTGCAGCAAAGGGCCACAGGCTGGACTTGAACCGGGGCCGCTGCCGCTACTACCAAAATCTCTTTAAAGGCCTAAAACTGGTGCTGCAACCTGTGGAAAGTTTTCTAATGCAAACAGGATTTTTATTAGGATTTCATCTTTTTAGAAAGAGGACGATTTTAAGTCACTTGTCACTAAGTCACTTATCTAACACACACAAGTCATTTAGTCTGCACATTTTCCTGACAATATCAGAAACACTGACACTAGACAGCAAGAAAATAGACACACCTATGCCTCTTGAGAAAAAGACTCATATGCCTCTGGGGGGGGGGGGGGGGGGGGGGTGGTAGACAGTAAAGAGTGAATATGTGACACATAAAGACAAAGATATGAGAGAGAATTGTACATGACGCCTTGCTAACTTTGACTGTGTGCATGCATGCTTGTGTGTGTGAGTGTGAATAAATAACTCTTGAACCCTGAAAATGATCTTCAACAATTATTTGTTGAAGTCTTCTGTCTCTTCCCTCTATTTCACAATTTTTAAACATCTGCTGCGCGCGCGCACACACACACACACACACACACACACACACACACACACACACACACACATTACTGTATTGTAATATTTATCATAGAAGTCAAAGTTCATCTTTCCCGAAGTATTAAGTCATGACCTCCCCGACGCATACACTATCTCTTCTTGAATTCTTTCCCTCTCATTCTCTCCATGCTTTATTGATCAGTCCAATGATTCTTTAATCACTTAAGACCTTCTCTTTTCTCCCGGAGGTAAAAAGCACATTAACCATTTAAACCAGTTATGAACCATCAAATATCATGTGTCAGATTCTCCTATTATTCGTACGCAGTGTTGGCCTACATGACCCTATGTGAGGCTTACATTGCTTAAAAGTAGTAATATTACTTAACTCATCACAAGCTGGAAAGAATCATGCTGTCTTTTGTAAATTTAGCCTAGAGGAGCTCTTTAGGATATTCAGAACATTAATATAGCAGCAAACACCTATCATCATTTAGTATTACTACTAGGATTTGCTTTGTAAAAATATAGTGGTGTATCTTATGGCATCCCCTGATCAGAGAATTAGGTCGCACCCCTTCTGTTGTAACCTGAGCTTCTCTGTTTTTTGTTGTGGCCCAGCTGTGTGTGCATGTTAGTACACATGAGATCTTGAGTGTGTATCTCACTGACTAGCTAATAGCCAATGCTCAGCACTGCACTCATGGTAGTCACTACTGATAACGCCATTCAGACCCACAATAGCAGGTTGGCATTGTTGCAGAAGCATGGTGCCAATCCTTCAGTTGCCTCCCATGTTAACATAGTTATCTCTGTCAGCACTGTTACCACTGTTTGCAGTATACATGCTGTTAGCACCATTAGCTGCTTTCTGCTGTCCAAGCCCCCTTCATGATGAGAACCATGTGCAGACAATTCCAGCTCAGACTCTGAATCATAGAAATGCTTTGAATATCATAGAGCTCCTTTAAGGAAAAATGCACTTTTTTTTACAACTTGGGTCTCATTTCTGTAGTTTTGTCAATTATTTCTTATATTTATGATAAAATTGAACTTACCTTGTGCTAAGATCTAGAAACCCTAGGACATTTAGGGTCTAGTGTGTAGGATTTAGAGGCATCTAGTGGTGAGTTTGCATCTTGCAACCAATTGAAACTTCTCCTGTGTGCCAAGTGTGTAGAAAACTAGAGTGGCTGATTTGAAAATATGAAAGAGATAGGATAACTCAGGATAACTGCAGAAACAACATGGCAGACTCTGAGGAAGAGGACCCACTCCGTATGTAGACATAAACGGCTTATTGTAAGGTAGTGAGATGAACAGTTTTGCCATATAAGAGAGAATATCAAAAGATTCAAGTGATTTTCATACCTGATTTAAATTTGACAAAATACTATCAAACCCCACTCCTTCATCTATTATACACTTACCAGCTACTTTATAAGGTACACCTGTTCATCTGCTCATTCACGCAAAAAGTTAATCAGCCAATCACATGGCAGCAACGCAATGCATTCAGGGATGTGGACATGGTCAAGACAACCTGCTGAAGTTCAAACTGAGCATCAAGGTGATTTAAGTGACTTGGTGCCACGGGCATGGTTGTTGGTACCAGACAGGGTGGTCTGAGTATTTCAGAATCTGCTGATCTACTGGGATTTTCACACACAACCATCTCTAGGGTTTACAGACGATGGTCCAAAAAAGAGAAAAACAATTCTCTGGGCGAAAACGCCTTGTTGATGCCAGAGGTCAGAGGAAAATGGCCAGACTGGTTTAAGACAATAAAAAGGCAACAGTAACTCAAATAGCCACTTGTCTCATCACGGATGTGCAGCCAACAAATCTGCAGCAACTACGTGATGCTGCCATGTCAATATGGACCACAATCTCTGAGGAATGTTTCCAGCACCTTGTTGCATCTATGCCACAAAGAATTAAGGCAGTTCTAAAGGCAAAAGGAGGTCCAACCTGGTACTAGCAAGGTTTACCTAATGAAGTGGCCAGTAAGTGTATATGTCCAATGTTGAGCAACCTCTGTCTCCATGTACTGTACATGTCTCCATCAGGTTTTGTCATCAGCCCTTTTAATATGTGGGGATCCACAGGGATCAATTTTTGTTTTTTGTTTGTACATGGAGCCCACTGGCCGCATCATTTGTTGCTCTGATATCTCTTATTATGTCGATAACACACAGCTCTGTCTCTTAAAAATGTAACACCTGCGTGAAAATAGACACAACTCAAAGCTGTCTTGAAACTGCAAGAAAGTTTTAAGTGTTAAAGGTTTTCAATAAAAAGGCAACAACAAACAAATATTGTTTTTATTAGCCCAGATACTGTTATACATTTTTTTCTCAATTAATCCACTTTCCCAAAATGTTAAACCCACTGTACAGGAAATACCTCCCTTTTTCCTCTGTTTATCTTCCCATTACGCACTTTGTACATACTCGTGTTACTAACTTTGATAAAGTTTACAAATTTGCAAGCACAGTAGGTCAATTTTAAACTTTTTTTTATAACAAAGGACAGTCTGGCATAATAAATTTCTGTTTAGCTTTGTTTTCTCTTCCAAATAACTTCGGCTAAACCTGGGGGTCCGATCAAAACACGTCTAACCATCTGACTGCTTCGGTTTAGCCTGGTAAGACTTCTTTTTGTTTTGTTTTGTTCTACGTTGTCGCATCATTTAAATCAGCAGCTATCTTGGTAAGTATAGTGGTAGTGTTACCAATATGAATAGGGTCTAAAATTAAGATAATAGGACCCAAGTTGCATGAAACTGGAAGTACCCCTGAACATTTGAAGACAATGAAGAATTCAAGAATTGAGTGGCCTCATATCTATTTTAGTCCCTCCGTCTCTCTTGTGTGCTCTGAAGACGTTTCCTCTTTCTCTTTTTTTCCCCTTAAGCCTTTTCCACTATCTCCTGGCACTGAAGAACAAGGGAGAGAGTATGAACAAGACATGTAGAGAGGTACACTGATGCATGTGTATCTTCATGCCCTTAGCCAGAGGAAAGAAAGCAAGAAAAGGAAGATAACTGCGTGAAAGCAACCCACAGACAGCAGGAGAGAAGCCATGGAAAGAAAGAGAGATTTTCTCAGAGCTCACATCCTTCTTTCTTCCCAAATCATCTGTGACACTGTCCTGCATATCCCACTGTGTGCATGTGTATGTGTGTGTGTATAGTACTTCAACCCCGCTCGATCCCACATTAATTATAATCAGATTGGTTATTGATCACACACACGTTCTCAGTATTGATCCAGCATGTGCAGTCTGGTAGAGGCTCATGAAACACTTTCTCCAGTTTGGAGGCACTGAGGGAGGGAAAGCCATTTTAGTCTTGTACATGTTGTACAAATAACTGTATTCACAGCAAGCAAAGTGTGTTACAAGTCACGTGAAGTTGTATTTAAATCCAGGAGGGGATTTTTTTTATTATTATTTTTTAGAATTTCAGTAGCATTTCCTGTACATCAAACAGAGAAACATTTCTTTGAAAACTTACTAGACATATGTTTTAATATTTCCTGTAAAACTATGCATAAGGCTAGCCACCCACTTTGGCATTAAACACTTCCTGTCTGCAATAAATATCAATCGCAACAAAATGAAAAAAATACTTACATAAGGAGTAGAGATATTTCAGATTTTTGTGGTTTGCCTGATTCAGTCTTCTTTTGGCAATGTGTTTGTGTGTGTCAGCTCATGTTATGAGTCAAGCTGGATGCAGAAAAGACTAATCGTCATCGCTCCTATGACTCACCATGACAGCCAGTAGTCATGTTGCAGACATACACAACCATGCAGAGAAGACAGCTGAATCTGCAGCGTGCCATTTTTGTGTAGGTGATACCTACCTACCTACCTACCTGATAGAAGTCTAGCCTTTTTTTTTTTAACTGAGCAACAAAAAGTTGTGTTTCTTTCTGTAGGAAGGTGCTGCTTACTGCAGTTTACAATGAAGAGGGTTTTCTGGTGCTGAGGAGGCACATAATATTTCTTAACAAATAATAAAAAATATAGAAAACCAGGGTGGGAAACACTTAAGAGATTCTGCTGCTCTGCTGTGATTAATATTTTGTTTAAAGGGGTTTTCCCAGAAGGGGCTGGAAGTAGATCTACTCTTTCTCCCACACTGAGAAATTCTGGATCTGGCCTCCACTGCTTGCGCTATGTTTGACTTTCCTCTTCCTCAACACTGGCATAACGCTACTAGCACTATCGGTTGACAGTGAAAGAGCAGTGCATCAAGATGTCTTGTGTTGGTGTAGAGAAAACATATAAAAGATTCAACCATACATGTCTGAGCCTCAGTCAGACCCAAACTCAGATGAGGAGTATGTTATGCACCAAAATCAGCGACTGACAGACGTATCAGAATGCTAAGTGTAGCTAGCATCTTTTATTTGTTTATGTTGCTTGTTAGCTTGCAGACTAACTGACAATGGCTGACACAGCAGTAATGGTCGTGCAACATAGAATAATATCTGTTATGATGTCACAGTGTGTTCACATTGGTCTGGTTTACATCAGAAAACTGCAGTCTACTATGTTTGCTATCAAAACTGTCTTAATGTTAATGCTAACTCTCTCACTCCGACAGGTCCACTCTGCGTTGAAACTTTCAGGTGTCTTTGTTGTGCTATGTTGAAGTCTGTTCCCCTATTGATATGTGTTTCCCATATTAGACAGCGAATTAGTGACGTACCTAATCTAGTTAACCTGGAAGCCTGCTGTTTGCATCCTATGTGAAACCAAAAGTAAATCAAGTTGTTTTAATAACAACCTAGTGAGCTAATATGAGTAGCATACCTTGCATTAGCAGCAAGCAAACTTATTTTAAGGCCAACCATGATGTTTTTTAAACCTAACCACATATTTGTGCTGCTTACACCTAAGGAAATAAACCTTAAAATAAAGTTTGTTTTTACCTATGCCATAAGTTTATTTTGAAAAATAAAAAATAAGTATGCATTTAACAAGCACAAACAGTACATTTTCTGTGAAAACAAAAATTTCTTTTGAAAGGAGACGATGCATCTAACTAGTGTATGTGATGTTCCCTGAACATCCAAAACCAGCACAAAAGGGTACCTAGCACATCCTATTTTGATGTAGAGTAGTGCAGGAAAGAGTCCTTAAACCCACAAATAAGTTAGCATTTTAGCAATTCCAGTTCCCTCGTCTTGACTTCAATGGGAATTTTGAATGGGTTTTTTGGTTTGCCTGAAATAAAGTCTGTGGTTTACAAAAGCTTAAGAGACTTTCACATTTTTTTCTACAACATCAGCAAATACACCACTGATGAATTTTCAAGCTTTTACGTGTCTTTAAAAAGGTGGCTGCTAATTAGTGGCATAATGAGACTACAGAAAGTAATCATGCTGAATACCGCTGTACAGGCTTGTTGTGATGGTGACGTTATGTCAAGTGACCATGGTGTAGTTTGTTTAAAGCCTAACAATTGCCTTTTATCCTTTTGGGGATTGAATTTACACTCCAAAAATAAAAAAAATGCTGTTTTCTTGCTGAAGAATGTAAATTATAAACTACTTCTTCTTTTTTTTTTTTTTTTTTTTTTTTGCCAACAGGGCTTATATTCTGCAATAATCCAACACCCAACAGAAAAGTCCATAGGCTCTCTGACAAGGGAATCAGGGCGATGCTAATTTCCGCATCGGCCTACAAAAAAGACATCAGCACTATATTGACTGAGCATCAGCATTTGACAAGCTGGGAGTGAGAATGTGTTGTCACAGATAAAGACAGTATAGGCAAGGTCAGACATTTTAGGACATAAGCATAAGCATAAGAGGAACACATTTTCATGTGTGTGTGTTGGGGCTGGCGGAGGATCTTTCATGAAACACCACAATTGGTTTCAAAAATATGATTTTGACTTTTTTTTTTCATCTTCTATAATCTATTTTTTTCTCCAAAAGACCTACTGTATAACATCTCACTTTTGTCATTTCCACTACAAATCTTCTTTACATGTTGATCAGCTGTATTGAAGACTGAAGCATCTGCGCTGTGTTTCGGAATAATGGTTATGCTTTTTACATGCATCTTTGTAGTGTATAATAAAACCACTTGCTGCTTGTGATGCCTTATGATGATCACCACCTCCATCACTGCTAACGTGCTTCTTGAGACTCTGAAAGGTTCCCTCACGCCTGCAGTTATCTATAACCACTGGTATTAAACCAACAGTTGTAGTCACAATGGACACAAAAGTTTCCAAAAGCTCGTTTTCTGTGCACGAACCAAACTCATCAGAAATGCGAGTGGGGAAATATTTCAATCCAAACGCGCTCCAGATTGCGTCTTTAAAGACTAACAGCCATTTCACTGACAATACAGCCGTGTATATGTGAGTGGGATGAGACGGCAATAAACAGAACAGCTTGATGGCCTTCTAGTCTTGGCAAGGCCTCCGTTCATCTACATCTTGTTTCATAAATTCACAGCTTGACTCTGATTTCTGCCTCATTACACTGTGAACAGAGAATGGGCCTTTCTGTGTGAGTGCGTGAGTGTGTGTGTGCGTGTGAGTGTGTGAGACTGAGACGTGAGATTCCTGTCTCCATCTCCAAGGAGCGATTCTCCCCAGCAATCGAAGCATGCACACGTTTACACACACACACACACAACTGCACATTAGGACACACGTACGCCCACGCAGTAAAAAGCGTGCACACATGGCAGCAAACGCCCATACACTGTAACAAATACACATCGTCCCGTACACACACACACAAACACACACACACATACACTCAAAAACAGGACTTAAAATCACAGAGGGGGTCAACATCAGTTCAGCTTTTGCATGTAAGAAACCGAGTTGCTCGTTTTTAAGAAAGCAAGCTGCTTCTTTTAAACACAAGTGGACAGCTCAAGGGACAGAAGAGAAGAGAGACCTCAAGTGTAACGTCATGAGGAAAGACAGGAGCAAAAGGAAAAGAAGATAACAAGAAGAGTAACAAGGGAACAGACAGAGAGGTACCATGAGACAGAGAGATGAAGAGATGGAGAGGAGGAGAAATATCTTGGCCAATATACTTTGCTCTTTTAATCTCATTAAGCTTCAAAGGAAACTAAAAATTAGCTTGTCCAAGTTAAATAAATTTAAGTCCAGTCGGACTAGATATCCACACACACACACACACACACACACACACACACACACACACGGGAATGTTCAGCCCTCTCCTATCGCTATTCATCTTGCTCTCTCATCCACTGAGGCTCTATATGGTCCCTTTTCCATTTCTTAAGTAATCTGTTTCATATTACTGATTCCCACATTTGATTGGATTATTACACACAACATCACTCCCAAAATGAAATCTCATTACTTTCATTTACCGGTAATTAAATCGGATTATTTGGATTTAAATAGTCCATCCAAAGGGCTTAGAGTAACAAGTATAATCACCACTGAAACATGCTGCATGCATTACCACACTTTCACAGTGCATGTGTTTGCACCAGCACACTGGTGATCACTTTTAGACATGTGAAATTATGCAACCAATGTGTAGAATATAACAAAATGCTGTAAATAATTTATTTTGGCTATAGCTGTAAATTTTAAATGAGGACTTTTGAAAGAAAAAAGTATTTTTATAACTCCCTACCAAAATGTGACATTAGTTAGAAGGGGTCAACTGGAGTACCATTCTCTTTAAAACATGGAGAAACAATTTTTAATGTCACATTTACTCCATCCCTGCCCTGTGTCAGCCTGCTGTGTGGGAGCAGCTGTGCCATGCTTTTGAATATGTGTAAAGACACCACCAACACCATACTGTGACTTCTAGGATTCTTTAGCTGCAGGATACATATTAATGAACTGAACAATGTCTCTGCGCTTTAATATTATCATCAGTTTGAACATGGTGTTAAAAAAAAACTACCCGTTCTGTTGTGCTCCCGTGGGATTTCAGGTCATTTAGGTGGGTGTTACAGTTGCTGTGGCTAATAATGTTCAAAGAAAAGCAAGGTACAGTCATTACTACTAGAAGTCCTATGGCTGGGGGACAAATGCTAATAAACAAGGCTGCTTTATTGTGTTTGGAGGGTTCAATGTTGATGTGTCAGGTTGGGAGTTGTACTTGCCCCTAGCAAGGTCCAGCAGACAAAAATGAAAACTTTTTCAGTCCGTTTAAAGGTGCTTTGTGACATGTTTTCTTTCTCAAAGTTTCTGTATGCGACATTCTCAGCATTATTATAGCAGCACACCACTATTTGCTATGTAAAGATATAGTGGAGTAATGGCATCCAGAGCAGAGAATGAAGTCACGCTACCTCTGCGAGTATTGTAATCTAAGCCTCTCTGTGGTTTGATGTGGTAAGCTGGTCCAGCCGCGTGTGTGCATGTTAGTGCATGTGCATATCCCAAAGGCTAGCTCATTGCCGCCGCTTTGCACTGCACTCATACAGCAGTAACCGCTGATATTCAGACTGTGCTGTCTTGGACACCCACCCTCCACTTCACCACTGCTACACTGCGTTAGCTTAGGTAATAACATACCTTTAAGCTGCACTATTCAACTTTTTCATTTAAATAATGGATCATATGAGTATGTGTTATCATATAAAGGTCACTCGCAGTGACAAACTCCCAGCAAATTGTCATTCAACTCTGCAGTTCAGCTCATCATTTTGGTTTCCGACCCACAAGCTCTGCTCTCATTATCCCTGTGTGCAGCTGCTACCTGCCCAGTGCCAAACAGCTGACAGACAAAGTTAGCAATTAGCTAGTGGACACAGGGGAGCATTTAGCAGCTTTAGGGGAAGATGATTTTCTCAGGGGTTGGTGGAGACCAAAACAAAGCAAAAATGAGACTTACTGTACATGTTACTTTGTCAGGTAATTGGAATAACATCTACAAATGAATGCTAATGTTGCTGTGTGTTTGGTGGTGTAAATAAGCAAGTTTGTTAACTTGTTTGCTATAACAGTTTATAGGGTGATAATATTGTGTCCATGTTGTGTTTCCAGCTTGTCCCTGAAAAACTGTTAAAAGAAATGCAGCCTTAATTGACTGTAATACAAGTTTGTAAAACAGAGTTTTACTTCCCTCTTTGGTACAAGCTTCCAATGTGTGGTACCTCTGGGTGTGGATAGTAGTCAGGAGTTTGTTCTGTTGCACCTGTAACCCCACGAAAAAGGGATGCTGTGGTGTTCTGTCACACCCCTAAGAGCACCTCTACATCACTGAAGCAAAACACTTGAGGTCAGCAAAATCAAAGATTTTCAGCTGGTTTTATATTGCTATTTAAAGACTATAATATGCACTCTGAACAGGTGTGCTAATGTAAAAGTGAAACGAGGATCTGTGAACCAATTTTAATTATTTTCTCTTTTTTCTTCCACTTTCCTTTTCTTGTGACCCAGATAAACGTCTCTGGCCAAAGGGCTAAAGACTGTTCATTCATAACCCACTATTGGGAGAGATTAGAATTGATAACCAGGGGCTTTGTTGTGAGCTTATAGTTAAATATGGATCTATGCTCTAATAAATGCCACATACACATAATCTACACTGACTTTAAATGATGGATGTCTATTTATACTTTATCTTTTATTCCCCTTTCCTCTTTAATCATTCCTTCTTTCTAAGCTCAATGAGGATCTGACCATGTGTCTGACCTGCAGTCACCAGGTTATCTGGGTCGTCCACTCACCTCAGGGTGGAGCACATGAACTGTATCTCTCAGAAATAACACTGTCTCATTTGTGAATGTTAAAATAACACATGAGGTACTAAAATGGGAGCTGGAGAATCTGGCCTGTGTTTAAATGTCAGTTGTACCTTTGAGGCCTGCTGCCTCTGTGGTTATCAGTGCTGTTATAGCAGCCGGTGAGTTTCAAAAGTCAAAGTCTCCATCTGACCGCAGAGAGCTGTATGTAATTTCTGTTTTCTCACTGTGTTTCAAATAGCTCTGACAAAGTGGTCGTATCAAAGCCCATCTGCTGTTGTTATTCCTCAAATTGTTCTTTCCAATTCTTTTAATTTACCTTTGTCAGAATATGGAAGAATGTGTTCAATACTTTGTTCTTGTTTTTCTTCCGAAAAAGTCAAACGCTGTTGCAAGGTTGTCGAAAAAACTTTTGGCGAGTAAGACCAACAGAGACAAATTTATACCTTAGGCACAAGGTGAGAGCAATTAATGGATAGAATAGAAAAACAACATCATTTGCCTCCAGGACCACGACTGTAAACAACTGTTAGAGGGTGTGTATGTGCTGGCTTGTGTGCTCAGCAGGTTGGAAAATTGTTTGACTTTGATTCTGACGTTTGCCTCAAACTTTTTTTTTTTCCCAGCCAAAAAAATCATGGTTGAACTTAATCCAAAACACTGAAATCTGTGGGCAGTAATGGCATATTTATTGAAACATATTGCATTTACAAAAGAAAAAAAGTGATTTCAAGATCTCATAATTACAAAAATGGAACAATGCAATCTTTCTTGTAATTGTGAGATAAGGTAATGTGCTCCCATACACTACAGACTTATTGAATAGTTTAATCCTAATCTGGCATTGATATACATCAGGGTTGCATCTAGGGTTGGGAACGATTAACCGATACGACCAGATATCCGGTTTGACAAGCGAGAGATACGGCTGCGTTGGTAGCAGCCTCCTCAATCGATACGAATCAGCCATGAATCCTTAGATGAATCGATTGTAGAGTCATGGATCGGGTATCGCGAGACTAGCAATCGGTTGACTGGCTTTAACAGTTTGCATCTCTAAAACAA